>NC_135768.1:13669312-13774312 GCF_052425735.1 Oculina patagonica | reverse complement strand
TTACCGTCATTGGCTTCCATGGCAACGTATTTAACAGGTGTACTACCCAGCATGCTTCTTGACACGATGCTTGTGTCGAGTGGTTCTATTTGTTTGTACCCAGTCCCTTTGAATCGCACGGTAAAGTTCACTGCTGCTACATTGGTGACATTCCTGAAATAATTACAACAAAAAACGTTCCGTCATCGTATTCCCAATCGTTAACTATTGTATTAAAACAAATCTTAGTTCCATTTTTCGATCGGCCGCTCGATTCATTCGCAGGTCTTCGTACTCCCCGTCGCACGCACTCCACGCTAGTCTGCCTAGCATTTTACGTCAATCGACGCGTTATTCTCTGCGTGCCCATGAAACATCGCCTAAACAATAAAACCATGTTCTGACACAGACTGGAATCGTTCTTTATTCAGTTGTCACCCCGAAGACAGGTTTACTCTGATACACGTAAACGCATTCTGTTCGGATTCTATCGCCGTGCTAAGTTCGGAAGCGATAGATGAATTTCTTAGTACTCCTAGTCAAAACTCATCCGCAAATCAGATGAAGGGAAAAACATTGTCAATTTCTGTAGAATTGAGGTTATTTCAGGGCCCCAATCATAAGAATTTCGCAACAGAAAGCCCAAGAAAGTCTTCGATATAAAGAGGGAATTGAAAAGAACTGACTGAGCGTCGTTCTTGATTTGACGTCACACGCTCGCTCTTCCCAGATCGCCTTAAACGCGGTCATGGACCAAACGGAGCTGCACTTCAACCGGGCATACAAAATCAAGGATTTAACCAAATCAAAAATTTTTATCGCAGAAATACTCGGCAAAATATGGCAATTTACTGAAACGAAGAAAAATCGGGGTTAAGTAAACTTTAACCATATCACGATGACCTAGATCAATATCGAGTTGGTCTTATGCTCAAGTTTAGACTATGGCTTTTTTCACACCAAAGACAAATAATTTGAGACAATTTTTTTGTGCAAGAGGGATAATCTGACTTAGCCAGTAGCCATGTATACACTAGATACAGACACTCATCGAGTTTGTTAGTGAAATCTTTTAACCTTACTTAATAAAATAATAAAAAAAACTTACCAGAAAAGAAAGTTTTCCACTTTTAATGAGGAATTTCCTTCATAAAGGCTGTTGACCTACAAGAGTAAGCGAGATACACAATAAACAACACACAAATTCTCTTTACCTCACTTTGTACATAGTGTTAGTTGGAAGAATTTGTCATGCTAATGACCAGCACGCTTGATATTGTAGTGATTTTATAGACATTTAAATGATGATGTCTGTGATTGACTTTTAAGGGTGTTGTGTCATCATCAGGTTTTTACAGCCTAGTCAGTTCTTAGTAGCCTCCGAATACAGCCAAAACATCCCATACTGATGACGCAAATTTACCCAGAATCTGGTCAGGAGCGCTGATTGGTCATCTAGCTTATATCGCGATGTAAGTGAAATATAACACTTCATTGCTTTCACAAAAAATGGATGCTATTGCGGACCAAAAGTAGCCTGACATGAATCGTTTTTTTTTTAATATCTCTGTCTAATATCGCGATTGGGGGACAAAAGCAAAATAGCCTTAAAACAAATCTCAAACTAGTACATTTTTTTGGTCTGCATTTTGTTTTGCTAACTTTACTTGTACTTACAATGCACATAGTACGTTACACAACGTAGATCAACGTAGATCATTTCCTAGCATTTTTAGTCTTAGCTTTTTTATCGTACCGGTGACAATCACACTTACGAACCTGAGTCTCAATCCAAGACGACTTGTTCCTGAACATTTCAGAACCCCTTTTAACCAACTCCGAGTGAAATGGCTCGCTAGTTAATTCTACACTCACATTGACGTGAAGATTAGCATCACCTGAAAAATGTAATGGCAACGTACACATTAAGTGGAAGAGCACATCTTTTCTTTATGCTGTTTCTTTTTTCTTCTGAAACTTTCGGTAAGAGCTTCAGTTTTATTCAGATTTTGAGCGATATTATTTTTTAGTAATCATCGCTTTGCCAAAATAGGATGACAGGATGATGCTTATTTTTTAAAATAACAAAACGTGTAAAACTGTTACTAATAATTAATACTTGTTTTATAATTAATAATTGTTACAATATTGGTTTTTTCAGACTTCTTTTCCCCAGTTGCTTAAATTGGTGAGCTAACGGCGAGGCTTGTTTTACTCCACCGTGCAAAAGTCTTTTATTCATGCTAATAATATGCTTTATTAAGACAAAATTGAAATCAAAAATTTAAAAAAGAAAAAAAAAAAAAAAAAAAAAAAAAAAACAAAAACTTTCTCAAAGTACAAAAAAAGGACTATGTATTCATCCTTGTCTAGCCAACTTAGAAGAAACGTTAAGTCAATTTTTTGCACACGAATAAGATAATGTTAATGTGACCTTTTGCTTACATTCTTATTTATAATTTGCATTTTTACATTTTGCACGAAGGCTTCGTGCAAAAATGCAATCCCGGTCATGCTTACCTTTGTAGTACCTGAACAACTTTTCCACCTGGGACTGAGAAAGCGTTTCGTCTAAAACCATGACGTCATCAATCGAAGCTGTAGGTAAAGTGGAAGAGCCTAATGCGATGTCGTCATTTGGTAAGTAAGCAAAAACACCGCTGTTACAATTATTTACCAAAGAATCTGAAACAATTTTCCCGTCACGATAGGCAGTAATCGGACTGAGGACATAGTCACTGGTTCTTGACCATGCGAATATTAAGTGTGTCCAGACCTGCTGAAGGACTCCAAACTTGACTGTGCATTTTTTTGTATCAACCTTGATACTGAACGTCAACTCTTCCCTGCTACCATCTTCTTGATAAAGATGAACCCCTCTGTCTCCATTCTCTTGATCTCCCGCAGCCAGGAAAGTCTGAGAAACACCAGGGTCCGTGCTTTGATAGCGAAGCCACAGACTGACAGTCACTGCACTCCAGGTAGCCGGTCTCGATAAATAGTACTTTGTATCATAAGCTAATCGAATCGGTCCAGGTCCCCCTGCAGTCTTCACCGCTCGGCCTCGAACGCCTGCGACTGACTGTAACGAGCTGCTTTGTTGAGCCCAAGTTCTTCCTGGTTGGTCTTTGATGTCGTTCGCGTCATCAAACGTCCATAGATATTTGGCATTTGTTATCAGGTCCTCGACTTCGAAAACATCATAGCTATAACCTATTGAAAATAATTCATTCGTAAAAAAATCTACTTAGCAGTGTGTTAGGATGGTTTGTAATCTTCCATTAAGACTTGTGTGATATAAAGTGTTATCATTCTATTGCCGTAAGGCATTTTAAAACGGTTAATGTTATTGGCAAGATTTTCAATTCCCTTTGAGTCAATTCCCATGTGTCCTCAAAGCCTCTCGTTCCTCGTGCCCTACATTTTGGTAGTCTCTTCACTCAGCAGTTTTCTTTTAATTATGTTGACGTCAATCATCGTTTTAGCTCATTTTGTGGCAAACATTGTAACCACATGATGTTGTTCCGAAAATAGGCTGGAACGATGAGTAGTAAGAATTATCTGATTACTGAGAATCAACGAATTTCCTGACAAGAAACTCGCTGACTGCAGTCAAAAAAACTGGTTGAGTTGGGAATGCGGCTATTGATGATTTCATACAGTAGATTAGGCCTAACGCAATACAAACAGATAGGTAAAAGTCGATAAAATACTGGTAGACTTACCGTCGCATTCGTAGAACTCCGCTCTCATGGATATGTGGTTGTACCAAGTCCTTGGTAGTACCCGGATGTAGCGCGTGAAAATGACGGGGTTTATTGTGTTGTATACAATCGTGGTCTGATCCGAGTTCGCATAGAAAATCTAAGGAGGCAGACAAAATTTGTTTTAGAGATTTTGGCAACCCCAAGGCATGGCATTCTGTTCTTTCAAAGAGAAATGCAGTGCAAGCAACAGTGCGAAGCAAACTGTTTTTGTTCTTTTGTTTGTTTTATCATATCACATGTTGCAAAACTGTTTATTTGCATGAGGAACAAAACAAAAATTAACTGATTATAGAACAGGCAGAAAAAATATTTTCTCCAAATTATAGCTCTGTAGCGTACTTCACAACCGATTATTTGCGAAACGAATTTTGAGACAATTACAGTATTTAGTATACACCACTGAATGCCATGGTCACACGACACATCTCCATGGTCTAGCCAAGACGCCAAGACCTGTACGCATGCGCACAGCCTATTACCCGTAGAGTGGCAGACACGGACAGCTGTTTCATCCTTAAGACTCATCCGCATGGCATAGCCAGGCGTTAAGGTCTCACATAAGACCATAAACCCGCCCCTTTACTCCAAAGGCAAACCCGAAGGTTGCTTTACACCCCATGGGACTGAAATATTTAGTATGTTGCAGCCGCCACAGTACCTCAAATATGTGGGCGTTTCAGAGCCAAACTAACCTTATCTTCACCGCACTGTTTGTAATTTTCAAAGGCACTTCCATCCATACTGTAAGATAAGAAGTAACTTTCCACCCATTGAGGATAGTTGTGCCTGCCCTGAGTCGCCACCTTAGACAGTGTAACGCTTTGTAAGAAATCGACCTGCAACCACTGGTTGACATCATTCACAAGTGCCGCCCAGCAAGTTTGACCGGCTTGAACATTCAGCCGCGCTAGGCGAGCTGGGTATTGAGAACTGTGCTCAGAAGATGCGGTGATTTGCGAGTCAAGTATCGCGCCACTTTCCATCCCCAGAGGTCGACAATTTGTCTCTACGATCAAACGAACAAAATATTGTCAACCCTCACACTCCTTTATGTGGCTTACAGTACGATAAATAATGATGTGTTTGTCAGTTTATCACAGCTAGCTAACCTAATGATACCGACGACGAACTTTATTTAAAACCTGCCAATCATTTACCAATAAAAAGTATGAGATGGATGTGAGGTCAGACTTTGTAGGCATGCCAACGCCAAACCTAGTCAAATGTACACTATTTTTGACCTTTTAATGTGAATAAAATTTCAAAATTATTCGGTAAAAATTTCTCACTTATATTTTCGTTAGAATGACAAAATCGACGTTTTGCCAATTTAAAAACGATTCCGATAAAGATCTTTAGAATTCTTTAAGGTGGCTCTGAACCCGTTTGACGGCTTTTTAATCAGACGAAATGTGTATTTTAAAGAGAAGCTTTGCGCCAAACGTTCAAAAATAGAGTACATTTGCTTTCTTTTACTGGTGCCGTGACAACTTATTTTGATGACATAGAGATGCCATTTTGTTTCTTCCGTGAAATCTTTTCAGGTTTATACTAAGGTAGGCGAGCTGTTATAGAATATCTCGCCCAACATCCATCGTGACCCTCTAATAAAGTGGAGCATTTAACTCTGGTGACCGTAAAGGTCCAATATGGTAACCATGCACCCTCCTTTATTACTTTGGGATTAAGCAGCCTTTTCCTATTTCAACTTTCCTATTGCACTAAAAAGTGTACCATACGTGGGCCAATCCATGTCAGTGATATAAAATAAAGATGTTTTTAATATATAGAGAAAAGAAATGGACAAATCCTGTTGAAACAAATTATATTGCCTCAATATATAGTAGCTGATATTGTCTTCAGAATTATTGTCTAAAACAAATACTAGATCATGGCATAGTTTGATGTGTCTGTTGTTTCCATTGTTTCTCATAACAAGTCAAGCTGCGTTTTGTAGTCGCTACTTTGGGGGGGGGGGAGGAGGAGGAGTTTTATTAGCTAGGGGGTGGACGCGGACGGTGGGTGGGGAAATAAACGCTTGAGTCCAGCAGCTTAACTGAATTGCGAGTGAAGATCGACTGCGATCTGGGGAGTAAACAGGGGAAGGCTGTGCGGATCTGATTGGCCGACAATCTGTGAACGCGTGCAAGCTTATCTTTCATTGGCCATATAAATAGAGGGGGACACAAGTACGTGTTTACGGTTCAAAGAGCGGGGTACAGATTGCCGGAAAAACACATCCACGGGGAGCGTAAGGTTCAATTGAGCTAAACATTAACTCCAGTTTATGTTTTGGCAAAAACAGCCATTAATGTCACGCACAATCGAAAGGACACCGTTTATGTGGGAGAAAGGTAGGGGAGATAAGTGTTGTCCTGGACCCGAGAGCTGCCTGCCATGCGCGAGGCCAGTACTCGGGGCTAGTGTCAGCGAGTGGCATATAAGACCGTGAGATGGGTGTCACGGGGCACAGAGGCAGTTAAGAATGGCATCGATACGCTTTGAAGACTTAACTGAAGCTAACTGACTTCTCAATAAATTAAAACTAATTCGTAGATCAACGAACACCGACTCAAACAAAGATCGCCCTCTGATTTATATTCAAACTTACCTTCATCTGTGAAACTTTCTAACTCGCTGTTTGAGTGATAACAAGGTGACTGTTTTTGCATGTCATAACGCCTGCGATCCCCGGTCAGCGCCTCTTCATGGTAACACCTCCATTTACGTGTGTTGTAGATATGTCCTTTGTCATACCGAGCGAACAGTCGACCCGGGCAGTTATTGTTTATGTATGAATTCCATTTAACACCACAGTGGTCGTCTTTAAGCTTCTGCAACTCTATTGTAAGATAAAAATAGACGTGAATTAGTGTCATTTATTAAAACTTTAGAACAGGAAACCATAGATCGAATTAATCAGTAACCCAAATTACCAAGGCACTTCTAATCGCAGGCATCGAGTAGCTATTTAGCTGCTCGGGGGCCCGTTTCTCGAAAGCGCCGGAAACTTTTCGGGCCCGTAAAGCGATTTTTAATTATCTGTATCTTAAAAACAAAGATGTGTATAGGCCTGATACGTTGTATGAAGGGAACCTCTGTTCATATTAAATAATGTGAATGAGACAGCCCTGTAACTACGAAAGGTTTGAGATTTTGCTATGGCTTTACGGGTGCGAAAACGTTTCGGGACCTTCAAGAAACGGGCTCCCGGGGTTTTGATCGGTAAGACTGCAACGGACTAAATACCAGGTTGTTTTAATTAATGCTTTTTTCCGTAATAAATTGGAATTATTTGGAAGTTTTCGAGTAATATACCGTATTTTCTCAATTAAAAGCCCCCGGGCGTTTATTTCATACTTGGCTTGGTGGACCCGGCGTTTATTTGAAGCCGGCGTTTAATCGGGGCCCGGCGTTTATTAACGAACTGCAATTTTCTGTCAATTTTTCAGATTGATTTATTGTTTCCGATCTCCAAGACCAAGGGGCAGTTTATCAAGGCGGGACGATTTTTCTCTTCGTATCCAACGTTGATAATTACCCAAATGACATTATTGCGGATTGAACACGTTAATGTTGCAATAAAGATTTGTGACAAACAGAACATAAAAGGTATTTGAACAATAAAGGAGCATGCAAGAAAAGGTTATGGGTAGAACGTTTAAGATCATAAACGGCAATGTCGCCAACGTCCTCCTCGTTTTTAAACGACCTCCTCCAACTTGAAATCAAACGCTGGAGGGTTCCTCGAGATTTCAACAACTGTGAGTGTGAGCACTTACACAAGGAAGGAAATGCGTCAGTCATGAAAACAGGAACACGAACACTGCTAGGTTTTAATTTGTTGTACAGCGTCTATCCTAGCTATGTTACGCCGGACTATTCCTTTGAACGTTTACTGAAATTTCCAAGCAGCATACCATACTGCCATTCAAGTGAATATATTTACTTGTTAGCTTGACCTCAAATAAACGCCGGGACCTCGAACAAACGCCCCCGGCGTTTATTTTAAAAAAAGCAATTTTGACCCGGCGTTTATACGAGGCCGGCGTTTAATCGGGTCCGGCGTTTAATCAAGAAAATACCGTATCAAGCACGAGGGAGTGTTTCATCGCATTTCCAAACACCGAGAAGAGAGTTGAAAATATGACGCGCAGCGGAGTATTTTTGGACAAAATCGAGGTGTTTGGAAATGTGATGAAACACTCTCTCGAGTGTTGCATGTATCTTCTCAATCGAAACTAAAAAAGGAAAAATAAAATCGTTAAAATCTATGCTAATTAAGACCACATATCCAAACCATGGTCATGGTTCTGATTTCCTTGTTTTAACTTGATGAATTATTAATGAGAATGAGGAACTAGTATAGCTATTGTAAAGTTCTGTTTTGTCTGGTATAGTTAAAGTTTACCTTGCCTCCGCCTGCACATTTCTTCATCCCTCCTGGTTGGATCACAAACGCATTTTCCCGCGATTTCATCGCAAGTTTCTCCTTCCCAACAAGTTGGATCACACAAAGAATCTATAAAGAATGTCATGGATTTATTTGAATGGTAAAGTAGTGGAAAATAAGGCAAAAACTGTCATCCAATATAAAGCTAATAAGTACGTCGGTAAAAGCGTCATAAGCCACAGAATCCCCCAGTATAACATAGTACATATGGTACGCATAGTACAACGCCAGCCTAACATTATTATTTGAATGTTCATCCATAGAATTAAAAGATCAGAACAACTAACTTCAATGGCACAATAAACAGTACAACATCCATAAAAGTACTGTTTAAAGCTTTCTTTTGAATGGTCACACACTGTCTAGGGGTTCAACCACAGACTTAAAAGTTGGAACCTCCTTGTACAAGATGATAAACAGTACCACATTAATTTACAGCTCAATAGTTTTCATTTAAATGGTCACAAACTAGGGTTTTTTTCATTCACATACTTTAGAGACACCTTGTACAGCATAATAAATTGTACCACACGAAAATGCACAGATCAAAAGCTGTACTGATAGGGCCACCTTGTACTTCAAAATGCATTCTGTGAAGCATGAACTGTAATCTACTGTATCGTAGCAAATAATTTACACCAACCTATACCTATGTCTCTCGATGCCATAAGGCACACATTTACCTGTAATTTTAAAGACCTCGACGTCATCAGCCAGAAAGGAAGTTTCACCGGTAAAATATGTGCTGGGATCGGAAAGTCCGCTGACATCGTAGGCGCCAAATGCATTCATTTCTGTGTTGACTTGTTGGTTGTTAAAACACAGCTCGTCAATATCTTTGCTCCAGCAAGGTCCTCTATGGTTGTAGATCCTTATGGCAAGGTGTGTTTTCTCGGGTAACACTTCTATCTTTTTTGGTCCATCGGCCGTGAAAGGTGCCAGAGTAAAAAGGAACGCGTTGCTTGACGGGATGCCTTTAGCTTCACCATACGCTAGAAATAAAAGCAAGGATTAACATAGTACTATGTAGCGAAACCCACTGTTGCTAAGCAACTATCCGTATATCGATAAGTGAAAAGCACTTGGACAATAATTATAAAGACTGTAAAACGTTTCGCTCTTCGACGACGAAGGGCTATAAACAAGACACTGTATTCCTGTGTTTGAAACGTAGTAGTATTCATTTACTTTATTCGTTCGTTCGTTCGTTCTTTGTTGAAGTGTTTTTAAAGATAGAAACAACAAGATGACGTCGAAACCAACAAAGCTGAAACAAAAACTGTTTGATACTTTTGGAGGCTGATAACAGTTTGCAGCTTTTTACAGCTCTAATACTTTGATGGGTCGGTATTAAAAATCTTACACCCGCTTTCAGTGTTATGTGCATAGCTATCTTTTTACATCCATCTTTCGACCATTGTCTTTCGACGTGCTGTTTGAAATGAGCCAATCAAAACCGATGCATACCGTTGTTGGTTTCATGCAAATGAGCCAACAAGTACAGAAAGACGTCATGCTAGTGGGCTGTGATTGGCGGATTTCGATTCGTCTTGTTTGTGCAGCGCATCGAAAGATGGAAAAAAAACAACAGTTCCTGGGAGCGGTTTCAAAGCCCTTTAATTTTCAAATTTCAACTTTTCAAATTGAATTTTCAATAGGTTAAATCAATGTTAAAAAATTGGAATCACCGAACTCGTTTTTGTGTTTTTAACAGGTTATTCTGTTGCTATGGTACCGACCCAATGATGTCAAGAAAATAACCACAATTTGTTTACCAATGATTGTGCATTTGTTTGATAACGATCTTGAGAACTGACCTATACAAATATAAGAGCTTGAAAGTGCTGCAAACTGTTGTCAGCCTCCTTAATTTTTCAATATAGATATAGATGCAAAAATATAAAGTTTCCGTTAATCACGTTTCCAGCTGTTATCAGAGAATCCTCCAAATAGGTAGGAATCTTTTCTTCCTAAAGTAATGGTCGGGCCTTTGTAATCGCATCTGCTGTGAAATGTTCCTTTCGACCAGCCATCTACTGCACCCCTGTAGCATGGAACCCAGTACTTATCGCCAAATCCTGACTCAAATAACCACTCCATTAGCTTGGCCTGGTGATCAGGAATGTGGCTGATTATAGCCGATCGAATGCCTGCAAATAAAAAGTGAATCATCACAACTTTAGCTAGGTTAACAAGGTTACTTTACGTACAGATCGTAGTGTCTGATTGAAGCTGTGTTAAATCGTATCAAGCACGCATCACTACATTTATTAAACAGATAAGTCCAAAATATGCTGAACATCGTTTTATATGCAAAATATAATGGCACATACGTATAGAGGCGCGGTAAAGTTTTCAAAAACATTTTAATAGTTGTTATCATTCGATGAAGAACAACAATAAGCGCCAAATTTTTGGAAAAACATTTATTTTATAAAACTTGACTTGAGTTTTAAAGAAGCTTTCAAACCTCTGTAAGGGTTTTTTGTCTAACGTACAACTACATTGCGGTTTATAATCCACTCCGGCTTCTACTTGCAAAGAGCCCATAACCTCACCTGAAAGTCTCGGACAGGCCTGGAGCGGAGTGCATGCGCAGCTAGAATTCACCCCTACTCTGATGTCCCGGATACCAATCTCTCCAATGCCGCCATCATCACTGACACTTTCAAACATTATCTACGCAAAAGAATAATATTTTTATTATCTTTATAAGGCAAAGTTCAATTAAAAAACACCAATCAACAAGAAACTCGAACCTTTCTTCCATCATTAACCCACCTTGAAACCTAGGACCGCATCAATTGGTAGTTGAGCAATTTTCCACTCGTTTCCTTGGTTACCAGCCAGTCGCCACAGCAACGATGTCTCTTCATTTTGACCGACAACGTAGATATTCAATCTGCCAATATCTTCTCCCGACATGAAATAGTAAAACCTTAGACAGTTAACTGCTTCTACAATGTACTGGCTTTCGAGAATGGAGACATCGCCTCTTTGACGAGGGTAAGACATGCTTGTTTCAACATAGTCTGTTGCTGAGAAAACGAAACAAACACAAATATTGCGTGTCGGTTCAATCTAATCAAAATCTAAAGTCAATGTTAGTTGCAAATTTGAAGCTTACTAAAACTACTAATAAAATGATACAGCGTTCTTTTTTTTCTAGTGCAGTCTCCTTGTCATTTCACAATATTGCGCTTAAAAGATTTCCGTTTATTATTACAAAATACAGTGGAACCCCGGAAACTCGAACTCTGAAGGGAAATGGAAAACCGTTCGAGTTATCGGGTCGATTCAATATTTAATTTGCCAGTTAATAATTGACTATCAAATAAATGACAATCAAATACGTGATCTGTTCGTTCCAAGAACTGGAATTCGAGTTACCGGGGTAAAATTCACCCAAATTTTGCTCAAGGGAGTTAGCAAGGTTTTCGAGTTATCGGAGTTCGAGTTAACCGAGTAAAAATGACTGAAAAGTAAGGTTACATCCAAGACAAATGGAAGTTAGTTCGAGTTAGCGGGGGTGTACTCGAGTTATCCGAGTTCGAGTTACCATGGTTACAAAGTATTAATCAAGCTTACCTCCTTGTCGAACTTCAACCTCACACAACATCAAGTCTCCATTATCCACAAGCCTCGTTATGGTGACGTATTTTCCTAGCAGAGGAACAGGGCAACGAATTCTTCGCCAAGTTTGCCCCCTGAATTGAAACGAGCTTCCACATAACGAATTCTTATTTACATTTGGCTCATCGTGATTTCCAATTCTTATTTCCAATAGGTAATCGAGTGGCACGTTATTAAAAATGTACACATCGCGAACTAAAACTTCCTCTTCCAAGTCAACTCGCCACCAAGGATCTTTCTGTGCACTCGTTAGGCTGCACGTTTCTAAGGGTGATTTGAAGCGACTGCCATCCGTTGCTAAGGAAGAATCTCTTACTACACTTGATTGGGAAGTGGGCTTTTTGTAGGCGGCGTTGAAGTTATCTACAGGAAAAAAATGAAACTTATCGCGTCCTTGAAATTACAAGAAAACTAGAACTATTATATTATGCTAGCTTAGTTCTATTATCCATTTAAATCAGTTCATACGATAGTGAATGTAGTGTAAATCGTTAATTTAAGTTGGAAAGAATCAAAGAAACTTTTCGAAACTTTGAGGAAATGTATGCTAAGTTTTGAGTTATCTGTAGAGAGGTAACTTATCATTGGGTAATTTCCCGAGTTGCCTTTTCCCTCCGTTTCAAAACAAAGCCTGCATGTTCAAAAACGAATGTGTTTCTCACGTGCTTATGTTTTAGTGCCGAATAACAAGTCGCTGCTACATCAACTCAGTTAAATATTCTAAACCAAATTTAAATACTGCCATCTTGGACAAAACTTCTGCCTTACTTCATTAAAACATGAAAAAAAATTTCATTCCTCCAAAAACTCCTGGACGTTAACAATGTTGAGTGTAAAGAGTCGATAAACGCTAACATATTATTGACAAACGCAAACTTGCACTCTAATATTTTATAGACCTCGCCATAAGCCACACGTGATCCTCTCGCCAGAATATGTTTTTCTTTATGACTTATTCAATTTGTGGTAGGCGACTTTTATACCGCTCGCTTCTTGTGTCATGCAAGAATCTCAACGAGATTAAAAAGAGTATTTTCCCTTCTTAGGGCTAATTCTCAAAAGGAAATCCATGGATTATTTTCAAATTACTTTGGAGTTAATTCTCCAATCATACATATTCCTAATTATAGAATATAAGATTTCTGAAGTTGTTTCCCGCGTTCGTTATTCTCTTCTGTGGGCTGTCAAAATCTTTCGTGAAATTTTCAAATGTCACCGTTATACTATATATTTTTAAACACCCAGAAATTCATTTCACACACTGAAACCAACTTCTGAAAACTGTTTCTCGATATCAAATGACTTTAACTCACCTTTTATCATGTAAATATTCATGGAATTAACTCCTCCTTTGGAATTAGTGCACTCGTCAGACTCTTCATATTTTGTGGTAACATCAAGATGGCCGTCCGGAGAGGACAGACACTCGCCTCCATTTTTGAAAGCAAACATTTTGTGTCCTTTTCTACGAGCAGCGTTGAGACATTTTATGACGCTGTCTTGTCGAGTGGTGTAGGCACCATCCAGGACCGGATCATTGTGTTCTAAACTCGGAATAAGCGGCCCTGAATCTATTCTATAACAACCAATTTGCTTGTATTCTGTTGAAACGAAACGAAAGGGCGCGATATTAGAACTCACTTATATTATTTGGATTCATAAGAATTACTGTGGAACCGCATTCCTCGAGCCTTCTAGGGAAACATTAATCGGGTTCGAGAAATCGGGGGTAAAATTACAGTGTTCGACTTGTACCCGGGCTTGTATCCCATTCACATCAAAGCTAAAACATGCTTATAGTGGGGTGAATGCCACCCCCAACATCTTTTACGTCCGAGGGCTTTGCTTTCGTTATTGTAGCCTGCGAGCAGGGCCTTTGGTTGGAGATTAGATCAGACTTTCCGCTAATAGGGATTAGTCCAGCAAGCTTTTTGCTTGTTCCTCCCCTATTTAATTCTTGAGCGAAGTACCGCTGCTGTTTGCGCCGTAACAAAAAACCGGTTATTTACTAAGAAACTAGTCGAAACTAGTATATACTTACCTATATCTTGAGATAAAACGTTGTAAAATTCTCCCTGGTTATTGTCTGCCGAATCTTGTTTTAACTTCCATTGGAAACTTGGATTGCCGGTGTTTTTCCACATGTACCAGGGTAGAGCTAAAAAACATAACATATGTAGATTTGCACTAAGGAATGTTTTTGTTCATGCAAAAATCAAACTTACCAGAATTACTAGACCTTATTTGGCAGTTTGAAAAAGACATTGGATCTCTGAAGCTTTGTTTCCCGTTATTTTCATCCAGATTTTTGTTATTTGACCACCTTGCATACGGGTAACATTATCTTTCTTTATCAGCATTTTAACGAGCTACGGCTCCTAAGCACTTCGTGGATAAATAAATTATGTCTTATGTCTATGTCTGTCTTATGTCTTATCTTTGAACCAAAACGTACTTTCAGCGTGGTTTAGAATCCTTCCAAACGTTCAAGTCTGTATTTTTTTTTCCCTTTAATTGATGACCACTTATGAACCTGCATGCATCCAACACTGGTTTTTCTTCAATAAGAGAAGTGACAGACTTGCATGTCCCTGAACCGCATTTGCCAATCCTAAATGTAAAGATACACCGTGCTTTTTGAAATGTAAGTTATGAATGCTGTCTTCGGAAGAGCTTCGTTAATGGGCCCTATGCAACAACTAACGGTCACATGATAGAAAATCTGCCATGCTAAATGGAAAAGAATGCGACACTGGGTTACAAATAAAAGCGACTTCAACCAATCAGCTTGACTTTTCTTTGTTTTGGGTGTTCCAGTGCGTAGTGAGCCATTGATCTGCTCCGCCTGCTCTGGGTAGCGACACAGTTTTGTTTTCTTAAATTTGACGATGGAATGTCCCATGTCTATTTGGTCTATTTGAAGTGCTTATCATGACCAAATACGAGTAAACTATTTTGAAAAGGGTGATTAAGTTACTATTCAAGGCTTTGCTACACTTTCTGGTTTGTTACCTGCATTAGTATGAAGCGTTTGCATTCTCTGTTGTGGAATGACCGACTCCCAGATCCTCAGATCTGCAAGCTGCATGTGATTTACCCGTTTCAGAGTCTTAGCAGATGAATCCAGTCCTATCAAAAACGATGTATATTTATCGCTATATTCGTAGGGTAGTCTTGCTGGGTTCGTTGCTTCTGCAGCCAGGACACCATTGTGATAGAAGCGCAATCCCCACTGCTTACTCCACGTGATACCCACGTGCACCCAACTCAGAGGGTAGTCTGAGAGTCGCAGTTCCCAGTTATGATTGGACGTTGAGACTGACACAAGGTATGTGCCCGTGAACTCCTGGTAACCAATGAGAATTCCGGGATTGTGTTCACCAATTCCTCGAGTTGTTAAAATGACGTCAATATTTTCTGACGAAAACGTGAAAAAAAAACAGTTTACAATTTTTGCATAGATCGATCATTTACATTATTACGTTAATTTATGACGAAAGTTGGGTTGAAAGAATGAAAGAATTAAAACGTAATTATTATATAGTTATTAAAGTAAACATTTTATTTAGTTAATGACTGATAAATGACTTATAGGTTATATGTAATTATAACTTGTACAATCATATCACATCATATTACTATATTATAACATACTCTAAGTATGTTTAATCTCTTGTTCCAAAGCAAGCGTTTTATTACAAAATGCAACTTTCAGACACATCTTAATTAACTACAGTTAAAGATAATATTCGTTCTAGTCCTAGGGCCAGATCGGAAGAGCCATGCAGATAGCTCATCGGTTACCTACAGAAGGGGTACTACATAATTTTTTTCTTTAACTTTTCACTTGAAAACAGTGATGATGATGATGATGATGATGATGATGATGATTAATTTTATCTTGGGGTCAAAAGTGAAACGCATAGCAGAATCACTAATTGGGAACACTTAAATAAATCAACCGATCGGCGGGTCGGTTCGATATATTTTGAAATGTCTCTTAAAATGCCTAATTATACGCCACCCAAGTAACCAAAAGGGCAACTACTTTAATTAAACAAGAGTTATTTTATTGGGTGTGGGTGGCAAAAAATTATATCGTCAGATTGTTGGGTGGATTTTCTGGGTGTGAAAGGTAAGTGCCTGATTCTGCAAGGAATAAGTGTTCTAAATAAATAGTTATTGTAACGTTTAACCAAAATGTTATGTGAAAGTTTGGTTGGATACGATCTAATGCAAAAAATACGATCGACTTCATGTTCTGATGACGTACGTACAATCCTGAACAATCTTAATCCCTGAAGCCTTGATTTTTAATTTTTCAAACTCATTAACAATTCATAAAGTTAAAACAAAGGAGATCAGAACCGTGAAGGAGGTTTGGATATGTGATCTTAATTAACATACCTTTTTGCGAAAATAGTTCTCCGTTTTTACTTCTCCGTAATTTTAGCTCTATTGAAAAGACTCTGCCAATTGTTGAACTTTACACCTGATGATAGTTTGCAATAAAACCAAAACATTGTGCTTTCCTCCTCAGTTTATTTCACTTCAAACTGTCAGCTAGTCCAAGATTTTAAATCACACACTCGAGAGAGTGTTTCATCACATTTCCAAACACCTCGTAGTTTGTCAAAGAGACTCCACTGCGCGTCTCTCTCTTTTCGGTTCTTAGAAATGTGATGAAACACTCTCGAGTGTTTGATACATTACGAGAACAGTTTGGCTATCTGGCAACGATTCGTTCTGAAAAAATGGTTGTTTAAGTGAATGAGATAGTCTGGATTGTGAGAAAAGAAAAGCAATCCACTGCACGAAAGTTTTCTCCTAAACAAATACCAAATAAAGCTTGTTCCTTTGTTTTTACAACGGTTTATTTTAAAAAAAAGAAAATTCAGTAGCTTTGGTCTCAAGAACTGCTACAGAACTGAGTTAATGAAATGTATATACATGTACCTTTTTCGCAAGCCAGATATGCCCTATTATTTACAAGACATCCAATGTCGTTCCATTTCCCGGTGTCAATTATTTCCACGCATTCTTCACTTCCACCATGGTTGTTAGGTTCAGGTCCGGACCAATTCGCAAATGTTGGTATGGAGCCATTATTCCACCTGAATATGTCACTGTGCGTGGCATCACGTCGCAGAGCCAACCACCATATCTTTCCACTCCTTGTGACGAAGTTATTCTCTTCCTCTGACGTCACTTTGATAAGATCTGCACCGTTGTCACGACAATATTTCATCGCGTCTGACCATGTCCTTTGGTGGTCCGTAAACAAGTAGCAGGAACCTTGAAAATATTCCCAATTCGAAGTAGGACAGCGGTCTGATTAAGAAACAAAAAAAGGAAACCCGCGTATTTACGTACACAAAGGAAAAAGACTTAACTCTTCTAGCACCTAACTCATTTCTCGCACTTCTAAGAGAAATGACTGAGATTCAACTGAAAAAACACACACATACTGACTGATGACGACGTGATTAAACACTTCAACATTCAATCTCGTGATTACAACTGCCGACCCTTAGCAAGGTAAGGTGTTTCGATATCCGATCTGGGATCTATGGCTAACCTTTACTTTAAAGGGACATGGTCAGCGTTCTTACCCCGCTGACCTGGACACTAGTTTTCACGTTTTGAAAAAAGTCTTTTTTCAAAACGAATCTTCAGAAATCTGCTTCAATCTTCTCAGTGTTTCACTTAATGGGAAAATTTAGGGAAAAAAACACTGAGAAGATTGAAGCAGATTTCTGAAGGTTCTCTATGCGTATTTTTGATTTCGGGTTAAGGTGGACTTTTTTCAAAACGTGAAAACTAGTGTCCAGGTTAGCGCGGTCTGAACGCTGACCATGTCCCTTTAATTCTTCGTTCGTGTAAGGAGTAGACTCTGATATAAGCATCAAAGCAAACACACTCCCTCTCCTAAAGTTTTTGGATCAATAGTCGTTTCTGGGAAACTGCCCACCTACCCCTCCCCAAACCTAACATTTATGGGTAAAAGAGATCAAACCGTGGCAAAGCATCATTGCCTAGCCACAACAAAAAACAACCCTGGTTAGTTTTGCATCGATCTCCTCCGAAGTATAACTCTCACCTGAAATTTTGAATTCCACTCTCATGCAACAAAGATCGGGTGCTTTGCATTCTTTGGGATTAAACTTCACGAAATTTGCTTTGAACGTCGGTGAAATGACGTGCTTTACCACTGTATTTCCATTAAAGTTTCCTGAAAACTCCTAAAAAAGAAAGAAAAAACAGGTTTCAGTGAATCTCGTCTCCAAATAAAACGCGTCTCGAGGTCTATACTATCAATGGATAAGGAACATGCTGAGGTTTTTTTATTGCTTTTATGTGCGATGTATGATACCCGAAAATAATGTGATACATGTTAAATTATTTTTCTAAACGTGGATACAAAATGACGTTATTTTTTAATATCATGCCCTTCTTAGTTTTTCGTCCAGCGTGCTTAATATCCACGAGCCAAACAAACTAACTATTTAGATATGGCAATCATAGCCATAAAGTATAACTCTTGACTCAAAGAAGAGAAAGATCTTGGGCACCTGGTTCTAAAGCATAAGCTCCAGAGCTTCAGGGAACCACCTCTAATTTGGTACCATGAAACGTTGGCTTGCGTATTCTTACGGAAGTAGAGGAAAAACATGACACGAACTTTATTAATGGGTTAGAGACTGTTGTGAGTGTTTTGTTGACAAATACACGCACGCGCTGGCCGCACAATGAACGAGAAATTTTTTCGGACAGACTCTAACCCTTTTAATATACAATCTGAGTACACTGCAAGCGATCATTGACTTAACGAACTTCAAACAATAATGTTTAAAAATAAGAAGTGTAGTAGTACATAATTACACGGGCTTAGATCAATAATATAAAAATCACAAATAAGCCGTACAAAAAATAAAGCTTACAATGGTTCATAAAATCGTTCATCAGCTGTGGACGTTCATAAATACAGTCAGCGAGAAGCTTGTTCAAAGCAAGTCGATGGCTTTCACAATCAAGCAACAAGCAAGTCAACCGCACACAAAAAAATGTATTTATTGAGCTGCAGTTTACCCTTGAGCATGAAAGCGCTTCAAGTTGTTATCCTCTTCGATTTTGTTTGGTATTGGATCGTTGATTATTTGAGGAATCTATTTTTTCTTCCACTTCTGCAAGCCTTGAAGCTGAAGACACTTTCAATGATGCACGATTTTTGTGCATTATTGTCAATACTGCACTGTCGGAGTTTGCTGACGACAGGTAAAGCAAAATCACGTGATCTATTTAAACCAATGGCACGCGTGGATTTTGGACAGTGAACGAAGATTGTATATTAATAAATAATAACCAATTTCACTCAATTATTTATTAGGGTTTTGTTTTCGCTATCCAGTAATAATCCACTCATTCTGGAACCACCATCGCATTTAAAACATTATTAAGTGTGTAAATTCTTGAATACTACCTTGACGATTCCATTATCTTTGTAATCCTCCCATGTACCACTTGATGTCTTATAACTTAACGTGTACATCTTTACAAAGCCATAGTCGTCTCTAGCACCCTGGGTATATATGCTGTTTACGCTATATTCTTGACCCAAGTCTATCTGAAGCCAGTCTCCAACGCGGCCACACCATGAGGCGTGGCAGTTACCGTCTCCGTGTAGCCGAGCGAGTTCTGGTTTGGTCATACATTTCCAGCTGGAAGACGACCATTGACTGACGTCATAGATGGCAAGTACTGTGAAGAGTGAAGATATACAGAGTGAGTCCCTGACAAGTACGTACGTACTTCTCAGGTAGTACCAACAATGCTATGGATTGTCCTTCTTTGAGTGTCCTGAAGGTGTAAAATGAGAATTCAGATTTGCATTCTTTTTTGGGGGGAAATGAGATTTGGGTCAGTGGGACTGGGAATCGCAAAAAAATGGGGTCGGGACTGGGATCTGGGCAAAAAGCAGGCTGGGAAATGGGATTTGGGCAAAACTTTGGCTTGAAAGCGGCGTTTATATCCCTTCCCTTTCAGGACTCTCTTCTTTAGATTTTGATAGTCCCCCGGTTTCTCACAAGAGTCCCCAAACCGAAGATATCGTCGGTTTGGTGCATTCTTCCTAATCTTTACAAAGCAGATCACCTTGATCAGCCGACTGCAACGTTGACGACGTCAGCAGAGTTTAAATTCACATAATCGTTTATTGCAACCCACTGGTGTTGAAATTGCTTCGACAGCCTTGGCGGAAAAAAGCAAGAAAGGGACTGTTCAATATAATTAACATGGTGGATCGATCACATTAATATTGACGTCACACGTCTTAGAGAATGACAGGCACTCGCCTCACCTTTTTCGCAAACAAAATTCAAGACCTCTCCACAGCTTTTTGTAAGCCAAGCCCCAGAACTCACTGAGAAATAGGTGCAATCGTCTCGGTCATCTTCATAAACAGGTTGTCCGGCCTCCCAGTTTACATAAACAGGTTCAGTGCTATCGTCGGTCCAGTTCATCTTGTTACCTGCAACTTCTTTAAGACCTATCCAGCTGTCGCTGTTTATATGAGCGTTGATAAAATCATTTTCTTGCACAGATCCGATATTGAGCAGGTTTGCAGATGACTGTTGGCAGGACGCTTGGGAGCCACTCCAGGAATTTGAAGTCGTTGAGAAAAAATAGCAAGAACCTTGAAAGTACTCCCAGCCAGGAGGGCAATACTCTGTTGTAAATAAAATACACACACTCAAACAAACAGGAATATTTTCATAATCGTCGAATATCTCCCACGTGTTTTAGGATTCCCATCGCCTTAACCATAAATCAGTTCAGTGGAAGTTTAGCAGGTACGTTGCTTAGCAGCATGACGTTTCTCGGTGGCGGAAGCCTGACATGACGACCTCTGATTGGTGTTGTAAGGAAAATTTTCCCCAAGAAAGGAACTTGATGGCCGGCTGTTTACACAAAGGAACATGTAACAAAACATGTCCCAGCGACATGTAGCAAGGACAAAATCACAACATGTATACACATAAGAAATAAAGCAGGCACATGTTGCACTTGACACAATGAAACGTGCAACTGCCTGCTACATTTTCTTGCTGTGATTTTGTCTCTGCAACATATATAGCTTCACGTCCCTTCGTATGTCAGTGGCTTTAAGGTATACTAATAAGGTATGTATATAAGCTAACCTTGTAATATTCCAACTCTCATACAAGCTCCTCCTTGTAGCTTTTTCACTGTGAATCGTACATGCCGTGCTGCGTATTGCGTTGGATAAAAATAATCCATTGACCCATCTGAAATCTGTGAAAATATGATAACAACTTGTGACTTTAAATGTTTAACAAATTTAAAGTGTTGCGTAACTGGTGCAACAGGTTGTAATACCACAAACATGTAAAAAAAGAACAAGTGCGGCTGTATCCTTGTTGTTTTGTAGTTCCATGTGTCATGGAATGGGTGTACGTGTCTTTCATATGCCGCCAAATTAGACCTTCTATTTGCTACATTAGATGACACCCCATGAACCCAAAGGGAAAATATGGAACTTCTTATTCAACCAAATCATTACAAACACAAGAGCTCATGTCAAATTTGTAGCGTTGTATACTTTCTCTATATTACTCTTTGTATCAAAACTTGTACGTAGCTAAAAAACAAACAAAGTATTTTGATTAACGCATAAGCATCAATGAAGCTATTAAACTACACAAACCGCTTCAAGCAGCCACGTGTCGTCAGAAGCACCATCCGCGCGAAGGCTGATGGTATATTTAGTAACTGCATTGTTTGAGTCATGTGCTCCTTGCACGGCTACTCCATATATGGTCTTATCAGATCCCAGATCCAATTCGAGCCATTCATCAGCTCGATTGTAATAAGAACACCATGAGCCTTGTTTGTTGTTCAAAATGGCGTGTTCTGGTCGCCCGAGTGCACTGGTATCGTCCAGACTGTAGCTTGCAGTTAATTGAGAGTCAGGGACATAGTGCGTATGTCTAACATAACGAAAAGTGCCTGGGGCTGCAAAAAGTAAATAAATAAATAAATAAATAAATAAATAAATATACCGGTGACAAAATTATGACATGACTTGCTAATGTGTTAACGAAATATTCTTCGAAAAATATGAATCACATTTTATCAGTAACTGCCGTAGAAAATACGCAGGATGTTTGTCAGCTGATGTTTGTCTTGACGGTTGAGAGTATGCCTATTTATGACGTCATAACTTTTTCAACAATGCAAATTTCATAAAACTTGTATTTTGCGTGTGCACTTGTATGAACTGTTGGCAATGTTTTTACGTTTAAGGTTTTCTTCTGTTGTGGCCACGTGAAAATTATGCTGGAAATGTTGGAGAGATCTTCAATATGGTTACACAGTTTAGAATCTTAAAATATGTTGGTTAGAAGTCGTGATTAATTAGCAACAGTGCGGTAGTATGAAGGACTGCCCAGCCCTTTAAGGGATCTGGAGATCAGACTTGCCCCCCAAAAATCTGAACTGTTTGAAATGCCCCTGACGTAAAAATGTTTCCCAATTTATTCTGCACGACGAGTCCCTCGTACATAGATACACTTTGATAAGAGAGATACTTTACAGCCTTTTGTCAGATCTGGCCGGCCAGACCAGTATATATATGCGTGAACTGAACTCGGTTGTCAATCGGGTTTGTCCTGTCAAATCAGTCAATGCATAAATGTTATACACTGCTATGGGAAAATGTCGTGAAAAGACCTATTTCACATTCAAAACCACCGGACTGACCGGCCAGTTCTGACTAATGAAAAGCGCCCTTAGTCTCGCGTTTGTGTCTAGAAAAAAACCCCTTGCCTTACCATCGTAATAGAAGACCTCCAAGTCATCAACCAGAAAGTACTTAGTACCGGCTAACAGGTTATCACGCTCAGCAGATGTCAGGGATAATGCACTGGGAAACTCGTAAGACTTGTCAAGATTTGTAGATGACTCCGCAGTCGAACGTGCTGAGTTGTGAATAACGATATCATCGTCACCAAAAATGGGACCAAACTGGCTTTGTTGCTTGGCTGCCATGTCGAATTTGTTGTTTTTAAGATCCATTTTAAAAGAAGGCAATCCACGTGAATTCTTCAAGCTAAAGATGAAAGCTTTGTCACTCGAAATATATCCATCTGTACCTAGAAAACAAGTTTTACAAAATTATTAAAGCGCGAAGAGGAGAAAACATTAAACTGAGGAAACTAAAACAATGTTTGACTTTTGGAAACAGCCTGACAACAGTGCCATATCATCATTTTTGACTAGTCCTTTTGTTAATGTCTGAATGGAAAGTTTAACAAAAAGACTCAGGTGAGCCAGGCACCAAAGTTTGTTTACTTTGTCAACGAGGCTGAAGGATCAATGAAATTAATGCTGGGTTCCTAGATAGTAAATTTTGAAGCAAAATGGGTATAATTTGCTTTTGTACAGGCTAACGCAGCTCGGTCAAAGTAATAATCACATACACATACCTTATTAATATCCGTTTTAGTAAATTTAGAAAGAGCTAGATACATAACATGGCATTTTCCCCTTGTGCTTATAGGCAACTAACATGGCGACAGAATGCATGCAACGTCAGTTGAATCGTTAATGCGACCGTTTTACACAAGAATACTGAACTCGTCTTGAAAGCAGTTCTTGTGATGTACTATGTTACCTTCATGTCGAGAAGGAAAAACAAAATGACACCGAAAAAGTAATAATAAAAGAATAAGAAACAAAGATTGTTATGATTCAGTTGAAGCGGATTTCCAATGACGAGCTTGAAAATGTACCCTTAATTGTTCAAGATGCAACATTCGTGACATAGCTCGGGTCCCTTAAGGCCCGGTAATACGAGCAACATTTTTGTTCAACTTATCTCGCAACATTGTTGCATTGCAAGTTGAACGAGTTGTTGCCCGTATTACTACCGCGCGCTCAACTTGTCTCGCAACAAATTTCGGTGTTGTAAGTTGCAGCAACTGAACATGTTGCACAAAGTAGAACCGAGTTCTACTTTTTGCAACAATTTTTTTTCAACTTACAACACCGAAATTTGTTGCGAGACAAGTTGAGCGCGCGGTAGTAATACGGGCAACAACTCGTTCAACTTGCAATGCAACAATGTTGCGAGATAAGTTGAACAAAAATGTTGCCCGTATTACCGGGCCTTTAACGAGTTTTGAGCGGCAAACTTCAAAATTTCAAAATTGCTCAAACATTAGCTATTAGTAGTCCCTATTTTATAATTTCCATGAAACTTGAGAAAAGCTTGAAAAAAAACGTAAGGCAGTGAATTTGCGTGTTTACACTTTTGCCGCTATGTTTCGATTTTGTTTGAGTCTTGCAGACATTTACTCTTAAAAAGGTCTTACGCACTTACCTCCCCAGTTTTTGTCCAGAAACCCACCAAATATATTTTGCTGCACTCGAATGAGTATCACAGTCGGTCCTTTGCCGTCGCATAGCGAGTGAAAATGATGACCTTTCCAGTTTGAACTTGGATTAGCTCGATAGCAGCGAAGCCAGTTCCCCTCTTTCGGAAGGACGGCGTCCAGCCATGTTCCAAGAATATTATCGTGCGCGTCGTTAAAGCCAGGAATATTTGAAAGGAAGCGTGCTGCAATGAAATAAACCATATTATTATATGGCAAAGCCAGTCTTAGGTAAATCCGAACGTTCTAATTGGTTCTTTCTTGGTCGGGATCTTGCCATTGCCGATCTTGCCAGTCGTGTTTTTATTTTTTCGAAAGCCGCCAAATTCAAAATTTGAAACTAAACCTGCAAAAAAAAAACGTGTACATATTCTCATTCTTCGCAAAGAAACTACCTAACATATTGATATTTTACAGAGCTTACAACACGGACGAAGAAAACGAATATTCACCAAGCGAATTTTTACCGTATTATCCTAAAGATCGGGTAACTTCTGATGTGAAAACTGAGACGGGCATCACCGAAAGCCAGGACGCCATAGACGATTTTATAAACGAACAGAAAAGAAATTTGGCTGCTAATATGAACGCTCTTCTTCGCTACATGGAAGGTAATGGTATGACAAATGAAAGAATTGAAAGCCTATACCTGCTTCCGAGGTTGACCAACTTTCCGCCCAAATTTTTCACGCAGCGAATTTTTATAAACACGCGTAGCAAAAAATAAAGAAGAGTACGAGCCGGCAGCAATTTCCAGTTTTCAGCGCAGCATACAACGATACTACTCAGGTGACCTGAGAAAAAATATCCATTCAACAAACTCAACGACAATGAGTTTGAAAAATCGAGAAGAGTACTAGCTGCGAAGTGCCAGTTACTAGTTCACAAGTACGGCGAAGGAAACAAAGCGCTCAGGCGGTTGATGGAGACAACGAAGATGCTCATTTTGAAGCAGAAGAATTCGGCGACTCCAATCCAGTTGCACTTCAAAGAACTGTCTGGTGGTTTTTGTCCTTACAGTTCGGTTTACGAGCCAGAGACGAAAGCCGGCCCGTAAGTTTATACGCTGGGGAGACGTTCAACTTAACAGCAGAATAAGCAGAATAAGGGAATAAAATGACTTTTTGAGGGAATATTGTTTATTTGCGCCCGCGTAGTGTCATTTGTGGCCCGAGCGCGAAGCGCAAGGGCCACAACTGACACTACAAGGGAGCAAATAAACAATATTCCCGAAAAAAGTCATTTTATTGTCATTATTATCAATAAACAAGGCCAAATAACATCCAGATAGGTAACACATTCAGTTTAATGAAGTTAGCATCATGATTTTCAATTCAAATAACACAAGTACTTCGTCGCAATGAAAATTATACACGATGCTACTGAGGCTTTATATGTCTTATTGTGTAGTTGTAGTCTAAAAGAGCTAGCTGCAGTGTCACTGAAAATAATGAGCAATGGGTTGATGCATGGATAAAAAATACTTTACAAACTTACATTTTCCGATTGAACTTCGGCGTAAAATTCCTGCAACCGCTTTAGCTAAATTAGCTCGACAGGAGATACACAATTCAAGTGAACGATGTTTCGTTTCTCGCAAGACAACAAGGAGTTGCTCTCTCTGTCTCTTCGCCTTGTGCATTTACTTCTAAATCCGATTTTTTTGCTGTATTTTGTCCCATTTACAACAAATAGACTTTGATTTTTCCTACCGAACACAATTCGGTCCGTACTGCCATGACCTCGAGCCAATATTCCCCATTACGGCCCTCGCGCTCGGTTAGTAAGAAGTTAAGCTTTCTCACATCTTCTCAAAGTAAGGTGTATATAGAGACGGACCATTAGAAAAGTGATGGGAAGGGTGGGAAAAAAAAAACAAAAAAAAATCATGAAAGGGAAAATGCCATGAAAAAAATTCATGCAAAGAGGAAGAAAAAGAAAAAATAAAGTACATTTTAGTCGTATTTAAAGTTTAAAAGTATGAAATTACAATTATTTGATGCGGATATAACGAATATAATAAACGGCACGCAATGCATGCAAAAGCGATGACGTTTCACAAGGGGTCTTACATAATTTTGAGGAAATGTGTCAAAAACTTAAAGTAAATAAAAGTAGCTGACACCTTGTGCGTGAAAAAGACTGTTATTGAACTGCAGCTTACATTTTCCAAACATAGGAAGCAATGTAAGTGATTGTATAAATAGCTTAGCATAGTTAGGATCTGATTGAATTTAAATAAATACAGTACTTATAATTTCTCAGGCAAAAGATGCAATTAATACATTTTCTTTGTAGATTTGCTCTATTGAACAACAGCTATATTTTATTTTATATTCTATTTTTTTAGATTTCCCTTTGTTGCCTCAACAGAGATTGCGTTATATTATAGTGTGACATCTGATGAACGACATACGATACGCGCTAGCAAGCTTTTAAAGAAAGGTCAAACGGTCTCTTGCTCACAGCGGCCCTTTATATTATAAGAATTAGAAATTTCTGTCTACTAAATCTAATAGTTCCCATCATTTATAATTTATCTCCTTCGTTTATACTTGTAGTGTTCCATTCTAACTGCACGGGAGTATTCTTTCGTGGTCTACGCGGCGATTTCTTGTTGAGTTAAATTAAACTTGATTTCTGTTCGATCGCGACAGAATAAAAGCGCCCGTCGTGCCATGGCAATAAGCGATTACGTCATCGCTTAAAAATTAAACCTCTACATTCAGAATTCTTATCAAAAATAGAAAAACAAAATGAATGCTGCAAAACCCGAAAAACGTAACAAGTGTCACGTGAACCTAATAAAAATTTCTGATTGCCCGAGACTCATCTCTACTGAGCTAACACAAAACTTTCCAATCAGTGACTTTTTCTTGCCATATTAAGTGAAGAGTGTACCAGTACTTACGTCTGTGACGAAACCAGAAGCTTAGCGAGAGTCCTTGATGACATAAATTGGGATCACTGAGACAGTGTGAACTGTAATCGCCAAGATTGAGGTGCTCCAAAACATTTATGCTCGCCACACCATTCAGTGTGTACCATCCAAAGTGTTTAAAAGTTCCACTTCTATCGGAAACACTATCATACGTTCTCTTCAAAGCAGGGGACGGTTTTGGAAAGTTCCAGTGAGATAGCTCTAGAAAAAATAAAGGTGTTGTTGATTTCTCTTCCCCCTTGAAATGAACAAGACTTACTCTTTTCAAACCCAAATATGATAGCTCGATGATAAGCTCGCTTTATTAGTAATAAAAGCAGCTGCAAGGCCATAGCTTCAGTAAAATAACATGGTATTGGTTAAACATGATAGAGACGGTCAAAAATATGTTTTTCTTTTTTGGGGGGGGGAGGTAGGGGGAGGGGGGATTGCAATGCATTTCACTCATTGACTAGACCAGGCAGACCAGGCTTCGACAAACCATAGTTTATAGAGGGAAATGGTTATGAAGCCCGGCAAAGGTCTTTGTTGTGGGGGTTGACCCTGCACAAAACCTGACAAAGTACAATAGGTGGTTACGTGTCATCGTGTAACTAACCGATAGAAACATTGCGATTACGTATGTCATGCATGGTGAATGAGCACAAAACAAAAGATGTGCAGGGTCGTGCACCTTCCAACATAAATCTTGGACTCTTTGTTTGTCACTTTGATGTTTGCCGAGAATCTTAACCATTTCCGCCATTAACTATAGACAATCTGACAAAGGTTTCGTATAAAGTGTCAGAACAATTGGCCAATTTCGATATATTTAAGTTCTTACAAGGCAAGTTCAAGTTCAAGTTTACTTTCTACGAGGCTAAAGGGATTTAGAAAAAAGAAATCACATCGAGACTTAAGGATAAATAAGCTTCGGCGCCATGATAGAATTTTAACATGTCGAAATATCTGTTGACGTAGTATTTTGATTTTCTTTATTTGGAGTTGAAAAGTCTTACCTGGGAATTTACAAAGTGTAGAATTCATTTTCATCACATTTCCCTTTCGCCATAAATGCACTTCCGGCCATGGCACGACATTTCCGATGAGAGACGAACATGCATGCGCTAGTTTTTCAATCCGAGAAACATCGTCGATATACTTGTCCCACATGTTAAAGCGAGTTAAGGCGCCTTTAAACATCCCTACGAGCAAATAACCAACGTCTGTGTTGTAATTAGACCCCAGGCCTACTCCTTCCGCCTTCTTTACACCATCGCTGTAAAATGTCCAATTGCCATAACCAGAAGACCTTGTGATGCACATGTGATGCCAGCGCTCATCTGTAATGACGTCATCTTGGACGCTGAAGGTTCTAATAAATTACAAACAGTTTAGTTTAGACATTGTTTTTTAACTGTAAATTATATGGGATAAAAGTTATGAAACTGTTACTAAGCCGAAGTTAACTATGTCATTTTATTGGCTTCTGCCGGAAATGAGTTCAGCCATCTTTAGTTAAAAATTCTTATCGCTACGAGCAAAGCTGTGGCTAGGTATTTTAAAATAATGGCAATTATTCACTAACCTTTGATCACTTTTAAGGAAAAATAAGTAGCTACCATCTCCATTGTAGGAAAAGCTAACGACGCTTTCATTTTCATAATTACGAAGCGAGAAAACCGTTGACCAGCCTGTTGGTACTCCGGTCTTTAACCACCAGCAAGCTGTGAAGTCCTTGAGATCGGTGATCCGAGGAAGGAGTATGTAGTCTGATGACTCACCACTGAATATCAGCTCATAATGCCACTCACGTTCTATAGACAAAAGCACGATAATAGACTATCAGCAAAGGTAATAAGTAAAAGGAGTAAAGCAGAATCACTTATCAATGCGTGCAGTGTGGATATATTATATTGCAGTACCTTTAAAAATTCAATAATTTACATTATTGGAGATTTATGAAAAGAAATCAATGTTGGTGAATGACATATTCTACACGCAAATACATTACTGACTTTAGGTTCGACACACGATATAGCAAATGTATAGGAAATAAAGAATGACGGGAGGGGACTCCTTTTGACTAACCCCTCCCCCCTCACTGACCCCACCTCGCCTTTCTCCACCCCTGAGTCCCATGAACTTCAAAAGTGCCCTGTCCTGTACATAGAGTCAAAAGAAGAGCTTCCTATCTCCCATGCCATCCGAGAACACTTTCTAGAATTTACCTCGAAGAGGCTTTACTTTCATCGCGGATTCCTTCAGGGAATACGTGTGCCCCCTCCAAGCATACCAGTTAATACCCTTGCCGTGAGTATTATCGCCATAATGACCATTTAAATTCGATTCGTGACAACCGTTGTACCACCACGCTCCCGTAAACTGTTGTGCACAGGAATTAACTGCGTATAGGTCATTATCTTGATCCTGCGTACTAAACAGCATCCCGTTATGGAGGGCCATGGAATCTCCTGCTGTCCCAGAGAATTCTGTAAGTCGCACAACATACTTTTCGGTTTCTGTACCCACGTGAAAAGTTTCATAAGACGCATGTGCTGTTAGGTTGTCAAAGTCCTTGAGTTCGATTAAAAGTTGTGAATCTTGTGTTGTCATTTTATGGATTTTGTCATTTCCGAGCCAAAACTCCGAATTTAAGTCCCCAAATCCTTGTTTGTAGTTATTCCAGTCGCGGTAAAAGTCCACAGAACCGTCTAATCTCCGCTGCAAGACAATCCAGCCGCCTCCATTTGTTTGCTGGTCACACAAAGCTGAAATGAAGCCTTGTCCATCTGGATTGATGTCATAAACGGCATTCCCAGTGTAGCCTTTATGAAGCAGATCCAAGCAGTCACGTCCGGATACTGAAAAAGAGCAACAGAATAAGCTACAACAAAATCTGAGCCCGTAGCGAACGCTAAACTGCAGTGGACAGATAGTTTAGAACTTCCAAAAGATGCCACATATATCTTCTCTGATAGTTTAAGGGACAGGTATCACCAGTTCAAATTCAAAAACGCAAGAGCCTAACAACATCTGGAAACTAGGAATAGTGGTTCAGTTTTGTTAAAAATTACCATGCAAGTGTACTGAAGTGATAAACAAGTGATATTATTGTAATGTGATCAGGAATTTTAGATCTCAACTTGAAAAAGTGAGGCTGATTTTTTCAAGTTTGGTCCTTGTGGACTGGAAAAACACCTAAACATTATTATGGCTCCCCTTTTCCTTCAACGACGGTTTACTTTATACCTCCATCTTGATGTACTAGGTGCATTTCATGTACAAGAAGACCTATTCGCCAATTTTAGTTCTTTTTACCGAAAAGCATAAAAATCGGCCCTTGACAGTGTCCCTTTAAACAAAGAAGACGGTAGGTTAAGTCGATACCAATCCTAAAGATCCCGGAGATACAAAAAGGCTTAAATTTACTGGCACTTAACCTAGTTTCTAAAGGACAAGGAAGTAGTTCCATCGCTGGTTTCCATTCAGCATTTTGACAGGCAGCCTTCCCAGTTTCCCGACAGCCATTAACATTTCTGTGTTGTGGGAGTTACGAAGTAGAAGTAAAGGATATTTATTTCAAGAAATAAATAAGTTATTTTATGATACTTTTGGCGTAATCATCTCCCAGCTTTCTGTAGGGGGAACTTCCTGTCATCCGGGATATTACTTAATGGGTGAGTGATTCTGGTGCAACGATACGCTCACATGCAAAGAGAATTTTCGTTTCAGCAAACAGAGCTGGCTCAGGCAAAGTAACACACATACATAACCAATGTGTTGCCATTAATTTAGAAGGAGTAAGCAACAAACCCCGGAGGGGTGGGTACTCAGGTATATTTTTGGTGCGTATGTGCCCCCCGTTTTAGAAAAGAATCCAAAATGATACCCCTTTCTTGAAACAGTTAAACTTTTTACACCCCTTTTGGCTGCTGATAATTTGAAACTTTCGTGAGTTCAAAAATATACCTTTTTTCAGAAATTGTCTCTAAAATGGATACCCCGTCCTAGATCGGGAGCCCAAAATCACGACCCCGTTAGGCGGCACATACCCTTAAAGGTATTTTGGGGGAGTACCTCTCGGGGGCTACATAGGTTTAGTTATGTCAAACAGGGCATAATGACGCAGAATGTATTGCAAGAACTATAAAGCAAAAAGGGCTCTAAAAATCGCATATTTGTATGATTTCACATTTGCCTGATTAACGAGATAAAAGAGTTACAATAAAATAAAAAGAGCGAAAAATATGGAAAAATTAGTGGAGGACGTTTGTTATCAAACGGTACAGTGTCAAACATTCGATGCTGGTGGTGCAGTTCTCATTTATTTAAAAAAAAACTGAATCGGAAAACCTTCCATTATTTGTGGTGCATTAAAAAGGCGTTTTACTTTAAACTTAAATCCAAATGCTCTTACGAGATACAAATACTCCTTTGTATGATCAGGTACATTTTACGATAGTTTTTAGCACAAGTCTTACACTTTAAAAAAGTTTTAAAAAGCTCAGGTCAATGTCGTCTCCGTATGCCTAAAATTGTGCGATTCTCAAATGAAAAAACATCCTCTACTGGCGTCGTAATTGATTGCTGATCTACTATTGATTCTGACTTTTACGTTGATTTTTGTCACTGACGAATGATATGAGCTGAATGTGAAGAATTTACGAAGAAGTGAAATTTTGTTTTTTTCGGTCAATATTTTGTTCTGAGCAGCTGATTAAAATCTACTATATTAGAGAACATTGAAGTTATTTCTTGACAAACACAAAAAAACTTCCCAGATGTTCCTCCAACGCGCAGCGTAAGGCTTATTGTTTATCACATTCCAAAACGAGTAATGGCCTGGAAGCCAATCAAACTTATTACGTAAATAAATCATCTGTCACCTGATACATTCTCGTACCCATGGTCCATTTCGCTTCTCGTAACCGGCGAAGCCTTGGCACAAGAAACGACGGGCTCTGGAGATATTTTAATTTATTCGAATTTTTTTGATTGGCTGTTTGAAACAAAGAATTTTTGAACGGAAGTCAAAAAATGCAACGACTCTCTCTCATACATTCTTTTGAAACATAATGACCGCATACATGAATACCGGAAGTCCTAGAATCTGGGACTGGAGTTCCTGTGTCTCCAGAGCCCTTCGTTTCTCGTGCCAAGGCCTTGCCGGCTAAGAGAAACGAAAGGGCTATGGGGACGAGAATGCACCTAATAATGTCAGAATTGGTAGTTTTAATGAGTAACCAAAGAACAAGTTTTCACAAATCGAAAACTTACACACAAATGGTGTTATCATAAGCAGTGCGTTCAACTATCAATAAGTTGCCTGAGTTTTACTAAAAAGAAATTTAACAGCTTATTTCCAGACTTCGAAGGAAAAACACGCGTGGTCCTTTATCGAGTATTGAATAGAATTTTATCTATTCAGTTATTCTAACAATTCGTTTCCAGGCTCCTAAAGTTTTAAAGTGCCATAATTTTGACTTTACTCACCAAGTGGAACAGGTGTGAAAACTAACAGAAATCCTCTTTCCGTTTTTGCGGGGTCCGTGTGGAATGTGACGACTGCGTATTGACCAGTTACAACAACTGTTTGCCCAGTCTGATCGCCGCAGTACTTGCCATATACATGATTTGTGTCATTGGCAATCGTTAAACTATCAAAACTATAAATAAATAGAGAAATTGATTTATTGTTGTTTGTTTAAATGTAATGTTTTATACACAGTTCGAGTATTAAATGAGAATCAAATGGCAAGCCATTTGCAGTCTATGATAATTGTTTCTGTCCCATTACAAAACATGCTGGTTGATCATGAATAAAGAAATAAACAGTTAATTAATTAATTAATTGATTGACTGATTGATCGATTGATTGTTCAAATACTTGCTAGTTTGCTTATTTTCTTAATTTTGCGACTAACAGACTGACTTACTGACTGTCTGACTGACTGTTTGATTGATTGACTGACTGACCGCCTGACCGACGTTTTCTACTGCTATTTACTTTTACTATTTCTATCACTATTACTATTACTATTACTATTGCTATTACTATTACTATTATACTATTACTATTACTATTATACTATTACTATTACTATTGCTATTACTATTACTATTGCTATTACTATTATACTATTACTATTACTATTACTATTACTATTACTATTACTATTACTATAACTATTACTATTACTATTGCTATTACTATTACTAATACTTACTATTACTTTTATACTATTACTATTATGCTATTACTATTACTATTATATTATTACTATTGCTTAACTATTACTATTTCTATTACTACTATTATTACTATTTTTATTACTATTACTATTGCAATTGCTATTGCTATTGCTATAACTGTTTCTATAACTATTACTATTACTATTACACTATTACTATTATTATTGCTATAATTATTATTATTACTATTATTATTACTATTACTATTATACTATTACTATTTCTATTGCTATCACTATTGCTATTGCAATAACTATTCCATTGCTTTTTTTTTTTGCTTTGCATATTACTACGTGACCTTGATTGCTTTTATCCTACATTTTTCGTTACTGCAATGGAACGCAATAATGCTACAAGTGAAAGTGCTAACCCCAGTGCGATACAGAACACATGAACTAAATCCAAATGCAAGATTTCTACAATTACCTGCACGAAGCTTCATACTCTACATTAAAATCACTGAAGAAAATACTCATTGCCACTCCGTCTGGAATGGGAACGTTGTAAACACAGTCCATTCTCCCTTCCGGGTAGTTGTGGTTGGGATATCCAGGACTCTTTAGAACGTTGTCTATTACTGATCCGCAACCTTTAAGATAACAAAAATACACACCGCTAACACAGTCAAATCTTAATATGCTCTTTGTTACCCGTAGCAAAATCATTTTGTGTGGGGACGGGATCAAGGGGTTTCAGCGCTTGCCTTGAATTCCTGAAACCTCCTTCGGGTTTTACGCAGCATAACCTTTAACGTTATATTCAAGAAATTGATCTGTAACGCCACAACCTTGTCACCACCCCACCCTCCACCGCAGCTCCGCTGTAAAAGGTATTTCAGTTAACAAGTACGCAAAAAGCTGAAGACCTATCACCAAGTAAGTTGAAATCACTAAAGAAATTGAGTTCGAGCAGTCATCGTGTTTTGACAAAACCCAGTTAGGGCTTTCCACAAGTTGCTCGAGATTTCCCAAAAGTTGCCCGTAATTTATCAAAAAGTTGCTAAAAAGTTGCTCCAAAAATCCAAAAAAGTTGCTCGTGATAATAAAAGTTGCTCGAAAGTTGCTCCAAAAATCCAAAACGCTGCTTCTATCACGGATTCCCCTAAATATATGCTATTTCCTTTTAAGGTAAGATTCTAGCAGTTTTATGCAATTTTACAGCAAAAGAAGTATCTATATAACATATTAAGGGAAAAAATTGTTAAATAAAAGGATTTCTTTAGTTGAGAAAAAATCGTGAAGATATCAATCACGTCATGTTGCTGACGAATTTTGTAATGTTTTAATGTAAAATGAGCCGAAAGTTGAAAGTCTTAGATGTTCCTCGAAAGTCTTCGGCAAACTTCGTAATTTCGGAAACGTTCGTATTGCCTTTGAAAACACTCGGATATCTTCGGAGAACTTCATCTGGAAATTGCTCAAAATGCAACAAGTTGCTCGAGAGGAAAAAGTTGCTCGAATCTGAAAGTTGCCAAAAAGTGGCCGAGCAACTTGTGGAAAGCCCTAAACCCAGTGGCTCATCTGTCAAAGGAAAAATATCTACAAATCTTCTTTGTTTAACATGTCTCAATTTCCTATATACTAATGTTAGTTATATAAGTAGACCCTCAGCCGTGCTCTTTTAGAAATCCGCGATTCGATTTTTGGATTGTATATCCATAAAATTTTAGGTTTTGGGTTGCAATCCCTTAGTGTCCAACCATTAAAGGATCTACGTCACGGACAACACAACTTGAAAAACTGGCAAGTTTTTTTGTGGTTTCGCCAATAACCGTAATATGCCATCGGGTCTGCTAGTAAGTCCGTCAGTTTTTCATGGGTGTTACTGCTGATTGCCACGTTGTCATTACTCGTCTTTAGTGAAAGAAGAAGAAGGGCTGAGCCCGAAACATGGAACATTGAACTTTTTTCGAAAGGCAGTTAATACTCATTTAGTAAAAACTTTGTTTTTATCTTTTGTTCTCTTACAAGTGCCACGCAGCACACGGAAGTTTTTTCCTTTTATCACGTCGTCAGAATGTATACGACATTGCAGGCTCGTTTCCCCATCTCCATTACTCACGGATGGTTGACCAAACAAAGAAAATGGCGTCTATTGTAGGCCCTTCAAGGGATTTTTTCGCCGTTAACGATTGAAAGACATATTTTGAAGTCTAGAAAAGACGGAAATGAATCTGAAGAATACTCAAGGGTAGAAAGAGGTGTTAAAACGTCTTCGTTTGCGGTTCGTTGGTCATGGAAGAAATCGCAAGACACCTGATTCGCACGAAGCCTAACTACGAAATTGAAATTGAGTTCTCAGGACTTGCACGCTCAGCTAAATGCAATAATTGCACTAGACACTTAGAAAAAGAAAATAGGAAAAAAGAAAATGTAAAAAAACAAACAAAAACAAAAAACGTAATGTGGATTCGAACCCAAACTCGAACGCACCACGCGCGACTGTCCTAACCGCTAGACAACAAGTTCACTTGAATAACTACTGATCAATTTTAAGTACAAATTGTGTTTTGCGCTTAATAGGGTGGCTTAAGGTCAACCGAAATGAAGACCCGCGAAATGTATTTTTTTTAACGTTTTTATACATATTTTCGATGTTTGTAACATTTTTTTTGTCCAAATCGCGAAAATGAAACACCGGTAAATATTGTCTATTCAAAATTGTGAAATTTAGTACCTGCGAAATTAATTACGAATAAGGTACTCTCAATAAACCTAAAGATACAACATCCTTGTATTTTCCTTTTTTTTTTCTCCTTTTTTTTTTTTCTACTTAGAAAATATTATTTTGACGTTTCTTTCACTTTAAAATTATTAAAAAATAACTAAATTCAACACTCTACTTTAATGTACCCCCGTTTTCTATGAGCGATAGTCAACTCCGCAACGCGTGGTTGACTATTCGCTCATAGAAATCTCGGCCTGTTTGTATGATTGTTATATGGATATATCTAGAAATTTTAATTTTGATGTTAGTATTTACCAGTGGCGAGTTCTATATGAAATCCTTTCTCTTCCAGAGCGGAGTCTGAGTGGAATGTCAACAAGGCGTACTGTCCAGTTACAATAATGTTCTGCCCTGTCCTCAGGCCACAGTAGGTACCAAATGTTTGATTGTTCTCATTGGAAATCTTTAAATAATCTGCTGAGCTGTAACAAAAACACAATAATTGATTTCTGCCTTTCACATAATCGGCCCTAGGCATAATTACGTAAGCAACTAAAAATGTATTCCCGAGCCTCGTTTGGACGAAACTCGAATTCCTCATCATCATCATCATCATCATCATCATCATCATCACCATCATCACCACCATCATCATCATCATCACCATCATCATCATCATCATCATCATCATCATCACCACCATCATCATCATCATCATCATCATCATCATCATCATCATCATCATCATCACCACCATCATCATCATCATCATCATCATCATTATCATCATCATCATCATCATCATTTCATTATGTGGCACCCGTACACTGTTTTCGGTTATATACTTAACATCTTTGCAACGTTGGGAATTCGTTTCTATTTATTTACAAATTTGCACTTCGAAAGCGAGGTTTTGGGGATGAAATAAGCTAGTTTGACGTAAACATGCATACTGGACCATTCCCCTAACCATCGAAGTCAGTCAAACTAAAAAAAAATAAGCCTAGGTAAAACTGCCTAGAGAGATTCGCGAGCTCGCTACACTTACACAATTTAAAGGCAAAACATTCACACATCTCATGAACATGGACAGTGCAAATCACACGTGTACAATTTAAATTTTTATTTTTGTATATATATTTCACAGTTTTTAGATTTGTAATTGTAAATTTTATGCTAGTAATTTTTTATGCTTTTAAATTTTATGCTTTTATACTGGTCACCGATTGATACCAGTCAATCTCCTTGATTGACTGACCGGTCTACCAGGATAAATAAAGTTATTATTATTATTATTATTATTATTATTATTATTATTATTATTATTATTATTATTATTATTATTATTATTAAAGTGTTTTGTATAAAATATTATTAATACTAGATAATATCACCCAAACTACCACTGAGCACGGTGCACACGTATCTCATTGCATATCTCTCCTGTCCAAGGTGATAACTGGCACTCTAAACTTTGGACAGCTGACAAATAATTACTGTGTCATCTACAATTTCAAAAATGTAAAATGTTCAAAATTGCCCGAGTAAACGCGGCTAAACCACAGAAACCTTAGTTGTAGAGAGGACATTACAAGTAGCCGAGAATCCTTCTAAGGAAGGTGGAGTATGAACCCCCGCCTCCCACAGGTACTGTTATACTTGCACTTACCATGAGTCGCTATCTTCCAGGTGAAAGTAGGTAAAGGTAATGCTTAATTCGTCCATGTATGGAGAAACTGGAAATTGATAGACACAATCCATATTGCTTGGATAGTTGTCGGGATATGCAGGACTCTTTAGTACGTTATCTACCACTGTCACACAGCCTGAAGAGAAAAAATACATTGGTTAACTGGTTTAATAGATGTTAGCCAAACCAATTCAGTGGCCGATATTTGTCAAATTTGCAATCTGATTGGCTAAACTTGCACTTACTACTCATCGGAAGAATGCCGCCTCTGTGACTATAAATAATAATCTTTATATAGTTTTTTTTATCACATAAATAGTTTACTTTTTTAACCATTTATTTATCTTGTAAATATCTTATTCTAACTTGTATTAACTTCAAAATTTTATATGAAATACAGTCAACTCTCGCCTTGCGGACACCCCCTATTGCGGACACTCGCTATTACGGACAAAATTTAAATCCCCGGCAAAAGAAATTTGACTGGAAATGACTCCCGCTATTACGGATTCTCGCTATAACGGACACTAAACGACGCCCCGAGCGTGTCCGCTATAACGAGAGTTGACTGTACTGTTTTATGCTAAAACAGTTCCACTGCTTGCTCTCAGTTTCTATTGATTGTGACAGTTAAAAACTGTCCGCCGATAGAAGCCTCGAGCTCGTAGTGTAATTGTTGCTTATTGAAGTTGTCAGCGGTTTATAAGTATTGTAACTGTTGAGCTCACAGTTACACATCCTTGGTTGTTTTATTCTTGGTAATTGACCATGAAATTGATACAAATTTAGCTGAACCGTTGTGGTGATTTTCCATATCATATTAGGGACTGGTCAATAAGTAGAGGGGGGGTGGGCCGGAGCAGAAAGGGGGTGGGTCATCAGTTTTTGAGCCCTCGAAAAGGGGTGGGTTATGTAATTTTAAACTACACGTAGGGGTGGGTCATCTTATTTATTCACTTACTTCTAACTGTTATAGTTCCAAGAAAAGTTGCATTCACCAGTATATAAAATTGATAAATTTCTCCATCTGAGCAGTTTTAAATGAATTTCTAGCAGTTTCAGAAGGCCCAAATATAAAATTTCCGGGGAGCATGCCCCCTGACCCCCCTAAATGGCTTGTGATCATAACATCAGTTTTTCCTGTCTCTCTTCAACCTGCATAGATTCACGCTGGGCTTTAGGCCTTTTAATACCAGTAAACTCTTTTCTCAAATACTTTGCAAATATGAATGATGGACAGTAGTTGTAGTTTGTTATCATTTCTGTATAAAATATGACTTTCAATAAGTGTTTATAAATAATATTAATACTATTTTAGTTTCCATTTTTGTGTCAACCATCTAACATGGAAAAATACAAAGCAGAAGGTGAAAAATCCTTCTTTGTTGTTAAGAAACGGGAAAGACGTACATGGAAAGTAAAATCAGGGTGGTCTATGTGGGAATTTCACTTTAAAAGCTTGCATCAATCAAAACCTCCAACTCCTAATAGATGATAAAAAATATTGGTCCCTTGATTTTTTTTTAGCAAAGGGGTGGGTCATTTAATTTTCAACCTCCTATCAGGGGTGGGTCAGTCGGTTTTGAGCCAGAAGGAAGGGGTGGGTCACAAATTTTCGAGCCACCACTATTCCAATTGCTCCGGCCCACCCCCCCCCCCCCCTGGTACTTATTGACCAGTAAAACGGTAGAGATTGTAACAACCACGAGGTTTAGAAAGTGAGGTGTCATTATAACATGCTGGTCATTGGGCATTGGACAATGCAAACTAGCCAAGGCGTCTCTATCAAATATAACGTAGATCTTACTTCTCATTTCAAAATTTCATTTATTTGAAAATGTCTAAAATTAAAATTGCGTGAAATAATCTGACTTGGCCCAATCAGTTTGTTATATGCTAAAGTTTCCTTTGGGGGTGAAACAGCGGGGAAGGTTACTGAATGATTGTGTCATTCTTTATAAAACTTGAAATAGCAAAATTTGATGCTTTTTTTGGTTAAAAAAACAAATCCATTTTGTCAAAATTCCTTGCCGGTTGAAATTGTAAAGAATATTTTTTCTAACACACAATGTATCTTCTATGACAAGACAATAGAAACTAAGTCACATGAACAAGTGTCATTTTTTCACTATCAGCTAGCTTGGTCTCATTGAGTGGTATAGGAAACCTACCGAATGGAATAAAGCTAGGTTGGAAAGACATGGGCCCTTTGCAACTAATAATCACAGTGCACAAGAAAACACCTTGCTGGAGGGCAAGCTCCGCTCTGGGATATTCAAAACAAAGGAATTAAAGTCAAGCATGACTGGTTGAAGTCGCTTCGTTTCGAATGTCTCGGCGCGTAGCTTGCCCTCCAGCAAGGTGTACTTTTGTACCATATTATTGTTAGCTGCAAATGGACCATTCTGTTTTCCCCTCTACTTGAGTTAGTGTACGAAGTATGGGGTTTGGAACACGATCAAATGCTGGATCGTTTTGGTTAAAAGAAATTCAGATTAAGAGATCCTCACGCACTATTACTAAAGAGTTTCCTCTCATTTGAAATGCTTTTTGTTGTTAAGATATTAACGCAAGCTTTACATGTGTCTGTCCCGTATTTATGACAAATTTCGTTATAACATCGTCAGAAGTAGTCTGTGGATGACAGTTTCTTTGACAATGTGGTTACGAAATTAATCATCAATAAGAAGATATACACCCGCATGAAAAGCTAGCGCTCTTTTTCTAATTATATAAATAGATTACTTAAGATTATTTAACAATTATTCACCGAGGTGGAAGATATTTACCGAGCCGCAAAGTGTTAGTATATACCACACAAGTTGAGTAACTAGCGGACCAAAAAATCACTTTTGGTAAACAAAGCGATGCACGAAGGCAGTTTGGTTCTCTTTAGCTGCTCGGAGGGGAATAGTACTTTGCTTATCACCTCCGAGTTAACCAATCAGCGCGGTAAAAGAACTTTTCACTTGTGTGGTATATACTAAATATACCTATTGTGGACATGACGAGAAGTTGACAAATTATATCAAAATAATACCCATTACCATAGCATCCATAAAGCTCCGCTCTCATTGTGATGTGGAGATGCCATGCAATTGGAAAAAAACGGAAGTAGCGTGCTGTGATTGGTGGGTTAAATTCATTGTAAACAACAGTGTCCCGGTCGGTGTTTCCAGTAAAAACCTGAATCACAAAAAATAGTATAAAATCCTCACTGCATACTCATTACCTCATCGCATAAGATTAAGTTATGGGAAGAGTTCGCGACTGCTGAGGCAATAGGCATGCAACGAGGATAAAACGTGAAATTCTGTCAACCGCCACCAGGGGAGGTGGGTGGGTCGCGAAAGTTGGCCGTCGTGCCGGAGTACCGTTAAAATGACCACGTTTCAAGCGAAATGACAGGATTTATACCCTTAGACCGCAAAGCATCAACACTGCAACAAGCATGCGCCAAAACGAAGGAATTCGAGCATATAATTAAAACTTCTGCTATGAGCTAATTAATTATGCAGTGAGAATAGTATAAAATCCTCACTGCATACTCATTACCTCATCGCATAAGATTAAGTTATGGGAAGAGTTCGCTCCTGCCCTCACCATTACCTGAACGATCAAAAAACTTGCGAAACGCCATAAGGAATCGACACAAAAAAGACAAACCACGCGCACCATTGTTTATCTCTTCCCATTACTCAGAACTCTCCCAATAAACGATCATTACCCACGCCTATGACAAACATTATTTAAGGTAGCCGACGGAGCCAAGCTATAAATTACAGTTCTACATGAAAAAACACGACCAACTTATAACCTACAATTAGAAAGTACACCGAAGATTACTAGGATGGGAAATCGGAGTGTAATCAAGGCTTTCAGTACCAGAGAGGAGTCTTCCAGTGACAGAAGAGGAACCAGCCACAGTAGACATTTTAGTGTGATGATTAACTATGAGACTGTTCTTCCATCCTATGTAGCAAGAGATCTAATCTGGAGAGCAACCCATTATGTGAAGAGTATTTGAAAGGCCAAGTCTAAAGCTGTGGGGGGCCTCCCCGAAAGCTATCTCCCCTCCGTGAGATGTTTGCGTAGACGGTTACCCTGATCCAAGGTCTCCCTCACTACTCGATCAGTAGTCCTAAAGAAATACCCTCCAGCTAATTCAACACTAAGCAAGCGACAAACGGATAAAAAACACTCAATCCAGGAAACAGGGCAAACCTCATTCTCCTAAAAGGGTTCCAAAACAAATGGACAAGATATATTACCCTGATTGGTTTTAGTTAGGGTAAACTTAAGCAAAAAACCCCTTCCGGTCTTTAAGGTAGTAGACTGGAGTTTATCAGGTCCGTCTTAGATGGAAATTTCTTAAAGCTAAGAGAGGTGGCTAAAATAATAACAACATAACAGGCCAAGACAACTTAAGTAAAAGCTTCAGAAAAAATTGATATTTGAGGAGACAATTTTCACACCTCAGGTGGCAAACCCAAGTGAGTTGCGGACTCAAAACTAAGAAATTTTCGTTTTGCGGCTTTATTTTAAAAAGCCTGTCAAAATGAAATGCAGGAATCTATTCCAATATAGAAAAGGAAAAAATCCTACGGGAGCCCGGAGTGGAAAGCCGCCTCTTTCCTCAGATATTGAGTTTAAAAGTCAAAACACGTGCTGATTATTTCGCGGCCTCACTCTCGGAACTTCTTTCGCTCCGGGCTCCCGTGAAAAGTTTCTTTCACACCATAATAACAAGCCACGCGAATTTCATCCACATACGATAAATCTACAACTTTATTCTTAAAATACCTTTCAGTGCGGTCTGTGTAGGCCCTTAAATATTTGTAGTAGTTTCTCGCCGATATCTTATCACAAGATCGTGTTTATCGGGCGCAGATCGGGCGCCATTTTGAAATATTTCTAGAAAACCGCTGTTCGAAGTGTTTGTGGCAACACATGGCCGATTATAAGGCTTATATAACGCGAAGAATGCCGAAAATCTACGATCTTATCCGTTCTTTGACGAAGTTCAAGATGGCGGCGTAAACACTGATTACGTATGCATCAACGATGTGAACTTGAGACCTCGGCTAATGGGCACAGCGGATAATAGACGTACTGAGTTACTGCGCAAGTCTCCCGTAAAATCTCATGCTGGGGACCATGCTGGGCGGTAAACGCGGCGTTGTATAAATGTTATGTCACGAGTCCCAGAAACGAAAACACTATGATTTAACCATTAAATGGAGACAAAATGTTAAGAAACCACACAAAGGACATTAGTTAAGTTTATTTCCACCATCAACTTTAAATTCAAGACGTGTAAATTGCTCTGAACGACTGTTTCGGCTTATAGCTGATATTTCACAATGATCGATAGTGTAACACAACGCCGCTTTCTAAATCACGTTCGTTCGATATAAATTATGATCGTCATTTACCTTCTTTTGTAGAAAATATTGCAGACTATTTCACAGGAAAGGTTAAGCGGACCTGAACTTGCGTCTTCCAAAACGTAGCAAAGCTTTTCAACGGCAAAAGCAGACAAAAATCAACATTTGGTGCGTGTCACTCTGGTGCGTGTCACACAAGTAAATTCAATATGGTGGCGCAAAATGCCAGCCTAGCGACCGACTTTAGGCTTAAAATTATTCTGCACATACTCCAGCCCTCCGCCATAAGGCGAATCGACAACAAAAATGGTGGCGGCTCGAACTAAGATTACGCAATACGGAAAGCCAAGAAAACGAATCACAATAGAAGGGACACACTGCGATTTACCAATATGAAGTAATACTATATGAGAAGATAACATAAAATATAGGCGGCGGCCCCAGCAAGGACTCTGTCAGGGGGTAAAGTGGAGTTGGCTGGCGCACGATAAAGCCGACCAACGTGATGATCGTCTATGTACTGAGACACTGTGACCCCAAACGAACGTTCCTCACTCGTTACTGGGAGACCCAAATTGTGATATACGGGTATATAGGCACTCGCCTTACAATCAAACGGGAGAGTACAAAACACGAAATAAACGCAACTCCATTCCAAGCCAAAGAAGGTCCGCGATGAGGGATGGAGAAGCACGTGTTGATACCGGCCCGCTTTTGTCATTAAATGAGGTTCAAAAATGGCCAGGGAGGACATACCTGGGCAAGTCTGGAAGATGGTCAAGTCTAAAGGGAGGGTCTCCTATCCACAGATTCAAAAACCGCTCATCGTGGCATAGACGAGGCTTTGAACGACAGTTCCACGGTAAGGGGAAGGACCAAACTGAGTGGGGGGGGGGGGCACCCCAATCCGCGAGCCCCCAGCATTAACCCAATCGACAATGGTATCAGTGATAAAATCCCGGGACTGTTCGCAAACTCTGGCGTTATAAAGTCGCATAGGAGGAGGAAGCCTCGAATCGTATGGGGAGCTTTTAAAGCTCCCTTTAAAAGGCTTGAAAAACCAATCAATCTTAATACCCTCCTGGATAATCTCCATGAAGTTCACCTGGGAGGGGCTATACTCGCTCAAGAACTGCCCCACACCGGCAAATGGTTATAAATTTCTCTAGTTATGAAAGACTGGGGATTACGGAAACGAAGCTGGCTTAACAAGGCTTGACTGGGACAGGCTGCAACCATACTTGGTGAAGGGAGGGGGCCAACGAAAGGGGAGGGCCCCTGCATAACAATGCATAGAGCAATAACATTCGTGGATGAAATTTCGGCACTTGCAACAACTCTTGCGTGATAAGAGGGAAAACACCCATAAGGGGAACAAAAGAAAGATACTCGCGTGAAACAAAAACCAAAAAGGGAACAAGCAGGGAACCCACCCCTTCGTTGACCCCGAGCTCCGAACTAGGTCCGAAATTGAGACACAGAGCAGGTCCCCCCAAGGTCAACGAAGAAAGCGGATGCGGGAGGATAGAGGCAAAAACTGAATGAGACAGGCAAAGCCAGAGAATTTAGCAGTAAATTGAAAAAACAACAGCAGGCAATAACTTGCCCGACAAGTCTGTAAAAAGTATTAACGCAACAGCATGTTACCCTAACTGGAGGCAGAGGTATAGTACAGGCGTCGCCCATCCAGTGGTATGCGCAAGAATAGCCACACAACAACATAAGTTCATTTCACCGCCCCAGTAGCGTACGTAATAACAGTCACGCAACAACATATTGCCTTCACCAGAAGTATACGCAACAACAGCCATGCAACAACACGTTTCCTTGCCACAGGTATTCGCGATAATAGTCACACAACAACACGCTTCTTAACCATAGGCATACGCAATAAAGGTAATACAACAACGCTTTGCCTTCACCGGTTGTATACACAAGATAGCCAACCAACAACACGTGCCTTCACCGGTGGAATACGCAATAAAATAGCCAAGCGACAATACGTTGTCTTCACTAGTGGAAATAACATTCGAAACAATAACGCTTCCTTCACCACTAGTGGAATACAAAATAATAGCCACGCGACAATAGTTTACCTTCACCAGTGGAATACGCAAGAACAGAACTTTGCCTTCACTGGCGGTATACACAATAATTATAATAGCTATGCAATAATACGTTGCCCACACCTGTGGAATACGTAAGAACAGTCATACAATAACGCTTTGCTTTAAAAGATTGCCACACAGAGATCGCCACCCGACATTATGTTGCCTTCACCAGTGGAAAACGCAATAACAGTCATACAACAAAAACTTTGACCTCACTGGTGGTAAACACAATAATTGCCACGGGAAAAGACTTCGCCCTCACCAGTGGAATACGCAATAATAGTCATACAATAACGCTTTGCCTTCACCAGTGGTATCCTATAATAGCCACGCAACAATACGTTGCCTTCACTAGTGAAATACGCGATAACAGTCACTTAGCCTTCACTGGTGGTAAACACAACACTAGTTTCGCGAAAAGAAACGTTGCCTTCAGTAGTGGAATACGCAATGACATCCATACAATAACGCTTTGCCCTCACCAGTGGCATACGCAAAATAATAGCCACGCAACAATACGTTGCCTTCACCAGTGGAATACACAATAAAATTCATACAATAACGCTTTGCCGCGCTTCGCGCTATCTCGTCGCACCTCGCGCGTCGCGCTCGAACTCCCGGCCCCTTCTCCTTCCTCTTTGAACGCGGCCACAAGGCCAACAAAATATTAGCCACGCAACAATACGCTGCCTTCACCAGTGGAATACGAATGACAGTCATACAATAATACTTTGCCTTCACCAGTGGTATCCTATAAACAGCCCCGCAACAACACGTTGCCTTCACTAGTGGAATACGCAATAACAGTCACGTTGCCTTCACTGGTGGTATACACAACAATAGCCACGCGAAAAGACGTTTTTTTCGCCAGTGGAACATAACATTACTATAAAATTAAAAAGCCACAAGAAATATATGTCCACGTAACGAGTTGCCTAAAACGGTGGTATACCGTAAAGTAGCCGCTTAACAAAAAAGTTGTAAAAACCGGTGGTAAACGCACGCAAAGAAAATCCTGAAATAATTGCTATGAAACACCTAAGCGACAAAAAACTACAACATGAAAAGCCGACACAAAACGTGCAAATAAAAAATGCGTAACATAAGACAACCTAACAATGCTAAAATAAAGACAAAAAAAAAGCCCTAATTGCGAGAGCTAAACTGAAAACAAAGGCCTAGAGACACGCAAAAAGGGCGCGAATAAAAAATGCATAACGTAAGACCCGCAAAGGGTGACGTAAAACACCCTAACAAGGCTAGCAAAATAAAACAAGAAAGCTTATTGCGGGAGCCAAGACTAAAAACAAAGGCCTAGAGATATGCAACAAGCGCGCAAACGAAAAATGCATAACATATAAGACCCGCAAAGGGTGATGAAAAAACACCCTAACACAGCTAGCAAAATAAAAACAAGAAAGCCTAAATTGCGGGAGCTAAAACTAAAACAAAGGCCTAGAGATATGCAAAAACACAAATAAACAATGCTAAAAAGCGCGCAAAGCGGACAGAAGAGAAAATAACAAGCACGTGCAAAAGAACAAATGGCGGGCAACTAGCAAAATACGGAGAACTATGCGGCGACGAAAGAGCACCACCAGACAACCCAGACAGAATATATACAAACCGAAAACAAATGCAGGCGCGTAAGCCACAAGCAGCGGATAAAACCCGACAAAACACGTAAAACAAGGCTAAAGAACAGAGATGTTACTAGAAAATTACCCGTTTCCCGGCCCCAACAGCCGGAGCCGCGTGTAAAGTCGGTGCCTGTGGCAGAAAAGGTTGCGGTTCGATAGCTGGCGGTTCAACGGCTAACAGAGGTTCAAGAGCAGCAAATTCCACGTCCGCAACGGCGACAGGAGCAGGCGGAGGAGGAAGACCTTGTTCTGCCATAAACGCTGGTGGCGGTTGACTGTGGGCTATTAAGCGAAAGTTGGCCGTCGTGCCGGAGTACCGTTAAAATGACCACGTTTCAAGCGAAATGACAGGATTTATACCCTTAGACCGCAAAGCATCAACACTGCAACAAGCATGCGCCAAAACGAAGGAATTCGAGCATATAATTAAAACTTCTGCTATGAGCTAATTAATTATGCAGTGAGAATAGCAAATTGTAGAAAGGAATATTTTAACTGAAACCTTATTGAGCTGTACTTCGTAACTTTTCGAGTAAGGTTTCATGTAAGTTATCTCGGCAAGAGGTTTGAAATCGGGCTGATATTGTATGCAGCTCCTAAAGGGAAAGATAACGAGCTGTTTGTCAATTTTTTTCTAAATCAATCAATATCAAAATTAAGTCAATTAACAAAGTTTTTTATTTCCCTTAACGTTGTAGCTAAGTCATTTATGATATATAAATTTAATGCTATTTCAAATCAACATAGTTGTCATAATAAGTTAAGCGTGTTATGTCAATGTCTGATGTTCGCGAGAGGGGGGGAATTGAGAGGTCTGGATCCGAGTCCTGGGCGGTGTAACTATGCTGTGTTCTTAGGGACGGACCATTAGAAAAGTGATGGGGGGGGGGGGGGGTGGGGAAAAAAACAAAAAAAAATTCATGCAAGCCAAAATGGCAAGAAAAAAAAATTCGTGCAAAGGGGAAGGCAAAGAAAAAAAAATCGTGCAGAAGGAAAGGTCCTATTAAGCACTGAAAATACCTGTCATCATTTAACACTTGATGAGGTCAATTATTCGACGAAATATATGGTGGATAATGCTAAAAATAGCATTTCCGAGCCTAGAAATTTCAAAATTTTCTGGGGGAGCATGCCCCCACACCCCCTAGATGGATTGTAATCATAACATTCGTTAAGCTCGTCTCTCTCTAGCCTGCGTAGATTGCTTACCAGTTAACTCATTTCTCAAACAGATTGCAAACATGAATGGTACGATATACAGGTGTTGTTTTTTGCGAAATGCAGAATCGTATCTAGGGATATATACAGGTATACTTGATTGTATTGTTAAACTCCCTGAAGAAGTGTGCGCTAGTCACACGAAACGCGTAGAAAATAAAAAAGTTTTACAACTCAAGTAGTTCGCAGACGTGCTGCTCACTGGCTTTACTTTAAAAAATTCTTATTAACAGTCCCTAAAGGATGAAATCAATGAGCAACAGCATTTTTAAAATATTTAAACTACTAAGCAAATAATCAACAAAGCAGCATTTGTCAACAACATGGTATAAAGTAACAATACATGGCATTTGTCTAAAAAAAAACGTTTGTCTAGAAAAAAATTCGAGCAGAGGGTTTCACCCGAAAAAAAAAAATTCCTACACAAGAAATGGACAGAAAAAAAAATTCGTGCAAGCCGAAAATTCCCCACCCCCCCCCCCCCCCCTATCACTTTTCTAATGGTCCGTCCCTTAGGCAAGATACTCTACTGTCACAGCGCCTTTCTCGACCTTGGTGTATAAGTGGGTACCAGCGAACTTGATGCTTCGGGGTAACACTGTAATGGACCGATATCACATTATGGAGGAGAAGAAATGCTACCAGTCGCTTATAAATAATTCCATGGTAACCGGGATAAGCTCCAGAGGTATAAACCACTTTTTTAAGACTATACTTATCTTGTGTCGTGAGAGCATTCCATACTATTATATTTCAATTTTGGAGATAAAGATAATGAGAAGACCTCATCCTGACCCCAGGTTCCAAATGTAAAGGGTAAAAATAGTTTATATAGGGTTAAAATGCTTGCTACAAGAAAATTATTCCGAAGCCCTCTCTTTATATCTGATTTGAACAATCAGACAATCAATCAATCAAACATTTACACAGACATATAATTACGTTAAACAAATTTTGATGAATCAAATATATTCCACCTTTTCTGTACTTTGGCCTTGCTCTATAAAATACTTGAAGAACCCTCCTTCATTTTTGTACTTCAGCTTGTAACTGGTTACCCACTGGAACCAACCATCAGCATTTTGCCCTTGTGTTGCTACACGTGTTACTTTGTACTGTTTACCAAGATCAACCTGAAGCCATTGGTTGAAGTTATTTGTTAGTGCTGACCATCCTCCTGTCTGGTATGTAGTCCTTTGATGATACAGCCTTGCTCGCCTGGCGTCATAAACGTCACTGCCTCCACCCCAATATGAAGAGGCACTGAATTGTCCGTCAGAGATTGCACCATTCTCCAAGCCGAGAGCTTCTTGGCATTCTGAAGGTTTTATATTAATGATAAAAACACGGCGTTGATAAACATAGCTTTTAAAAACGTATACATGTGTCACCCTTGTAAAAAGGAATTATTAAGATTTTTAATGTGATTGAGTGCTGGTAGTAGGCAATACTGACGATACACCAATCAAAACACCAAATCCCCCTGGGTTACTAGCCCGGGATTTCACTTGGCAAAGAAAATCTTGAACCCGGTTGTATTTGAACTCACGACCTTCGGGTTAGATCTACCGTCGCTCTACCGACTGAACTACGAGGCCAAACGGGAGCAGGTTGGGGTTATTTAGATAGTGAATTCGCAGTATGTATACAAGTGACGAAGTCAGAAGAGCGGTAGATCTAGTCCGGAGGCCGTGGATCCAAATCCCACCGTAATATTCGTTTTTTTCCCAGAGGGATCACTCCCAAATTTCCATTAACGGGGAAGCTACCCAGGGGGGATTTGATGTATCGGCAGGATTGCCTCCTTCCGACATTCAATCACATAAAATATTACTAACTCTTTATTAGGAACGTACAATGCTTCATGCATATGCGTTTCCGGCACAGCCACACTGAATTTATCACTAAAACTCCTCGCAATGAAGTTACGAGTTACATTTCAATATTTAGGGAAGACATTCATTACGTAAAGAAGTCCTTACTTATTTGATAGATTGAACATTTATATTGTTCAGATTAGTAACTAAACTAAATCGAACACTATCCGCCCGGTGTTCCTTGAATTGCATGTTCTATTACTGAACATAATCAAAATCTTTCAACGTAGTGAGTTCCACTAATTTCGGTCAGCTTGACTACTTATCCTTTTGAGTATATCTGCGAAGAAAAAAGGAGGAATCCAGGAACCTAACATTGTCTTAAGAACTCAGTTCAGTGACAGTATTTTGTTTTGGCAAAAACGAGTCGGCTGAAGAAATTGTTTTAAAGATAAAGGTTATCAACAGACCATTCAAATGCAAGGGATAGAAAAGCGAGATGGGTATAGTTTGTGCTGGCATATTACGCCGCATGATATTCTGCAAATATTAACTTTTTACATTCTCCTGTTTTTGTAAATCACGGTGCTAAAAGATACTATCATATATCTTGAATTTAAAGGGACACTTTCACGGTGATTTTAATGCTTTTCGGTAAAAAGTATTAAAATTGGCGAATAGGTCTTCTCAAACATAAAATGCACCTAGTACATCAAAATGGAGATATACAGTTGAAGAAAAAGAAGGTAGCCATGATAATTTTTAGGTGTTTTTCCAGTCCAAAAAGACGAAAGCTTTTTCAAAGGTAGACCACTATTCGTAGATTCCATATGACTTTAGGCTCTTGAGTTTTTGAAGTGAAACTGGTGATAATGTCCCATTAAGAGCCGCACGATGATTGGCAAAATGGAAACCCTGAACAGTACCTTGACATCCATAAAGTTCCGCCCTCATTGATACGTGACTAACCCATGCTATTGGTTGAAAACGGATGTAACGTGCTGTGATTGGTGGGTTTAGGTCGTGTAACACAACAGTGTCCTGGTCTGTGTTTCCAGCAAAAACCTAAATAAGTCGAATGAAAAGTTGTCAGGCATAAATCACTTCAAAACCATATACACTTAAACTGTTGATTATCACACTTCCTTGACTAAGCTCCATCTAAGAACCTTACTGGAGAAAATGTAAAGCTAACAAAGTAAGTCATTACTTCCACCACCATTGTGGTCACACCTTTTTCTTTGTCGATACTATCCTAACACCAGCAACATTAAACTGGGTCCATTTCTACTCAGGGCATGCGCAATCCAGTGTCATCATGATCTTTCAATTTCATCGCTCCTTTAGTAAACTACTAGCGGCCGAAATTTAAGTACTCATGCTGAGGACAGGTAGACAAATGTTGTTTGTTTACATGTTCGCTACAAAATAATTAACCTGCCATTTAAAGCTAGCATTATCATCAAATTCGTTTCCGAGATACGAAATCTGAATTACGAAGGCGTTTATTCAATAAATTTGACTTCGTCACTCGATACGACCTTTGCGGCTTCCGGCGACAAAATATTTCCAAGAATTGATACAGGCCAACTTCGTTTGTCCGAGTTTATTTGAGTGGGTCTATTGAACAAATATATTTCACTTTTACATGAAAAGTGCCTTAGGGTAAATCTTGTTGTAAACAATTGCATATACAAACGTTCAAAACAGCAAAATGTGACTGATTCGTTCGCGCGCGGAAGAGAAAATGAAAAATAATAACTTCTAACATTCAAATTTGGCTCATTTTTTAGTCGATCAGTAGAGATTTATCAGAAATGTGATATATTCAGAAAAATGTAGGGGTCACCGGCCATTAATTTAAGATAGTTATCTGCAAGTGAATTTAACACAACTGCTTCCCACCCTATATGTGCTAAGAAAGTTTTCTCAGCGCGCGCGCTCAATGCATGACGTGGCGTGACGTTGCAACATGAATTACGAGCGCAGTAAGGATGCGCATAAACAATTAGCGCAAATGTCTTTAAGAACTAAAAGACCTCAAAGTTTTGATCTATTTAATTTATATCACCTTGTCCGTCGTGTGTCCTTGTTCTCTGTAGTACTGGAAGTTTACTCCATCCAGACTGTAATGCAGTTTGTACTCAGTTACCCACTGGGCGTGTGCGCCATTTCTTCCTTGTGTTGCTACACGTGTTACTTTAGTGTAGTAACTACCAATATCAATCTGCAGCCATTGATTAGCATCTAATGTGGCAGCGGTCCAAGCTCCTGCGTTGCCGTTACCTGCTTCATTGTGTAGTCTCCCCATGATAGCGATACCAAAGGAATCATAAGAGGATGAGGCACTAATTTGACCGTCAGTTATTTGACCACTTTCCACCCCTAATGCTTCTTGACATTCTAAAAAAATCGGGTTAATAGAATCGATAAAAACACAACGTTAATAAATAAACCATTTATTTTGCGGGCGGAGAGGTAAAAAACACCTGCCCCACAAAGAGACCCAATTTCAATTTCTTCTGCCGTTTGCTGGTATTGGAGGTGGGCGAGATCTCTGCACCGCCCTTTACCTATATAGATGAGATAGAGGGGTCCCGACTGCTATCCGCTATCTAAATGAACAGATAGGGGACCATCCATCACCTATACAGATTACCTATGTAGGCGGTTCCGCCTGCTGCTCGCTGCCCATATGGAGGGGGAATGGGGTTCTTACTTCTATTCTCCACTTGTATGAATTGGGTAGGAGGAGCCTGCCTGCTACACGCCACCTATATAGGGATGTGTTTAATAACGGGTGTCGTGAATGCACCGCCACCAATATTGACATGTAAAGGTAGCCTGCCTGATATTCGATGCCTATAGACTTAAGGTTGCCCCTCTTTTTAAATTATCCAAAAGTTTGCTCCGGGTTTGAGCAATTTCTGACATGACCTTTGAAATAGGAGAAGGAGCTGACAATGAAATGGTTTCAAAAACCATCTGTTGACAAATTCAACGGTGGTCGGACAAACAGCATTGGCATTCGTTGGTGACGGCCATATGTGGTACTTAAAGCACAAAGACCATTAAGTAAGTGATGCTGACTTCGCGCTGAGGCTTATAAAGTGTAATATCCCACCGGGATGGTTCGGATAAAACCGCTAGACAATCGGATTGAACCAACGCACATTACAAACTCGACGGTTTAATGGCGGACCACATGCATGCGCCAATGGATAATACAATACATGGAAGACTTAAACAGAGGAAACTGTTTATTCATCCTTAAACCTCGATGAGACTTCTTTTGTTTTAGTCTGCCCTAGCCTCGGCGCCATGATAGAATTGAACATATCGTAAGTGGTCTTTTGACCTTGTTTTATTCTGAGACTATTGCTCAGCCTGAATTAACCTAATCAACTTCGAATTCACAATTTGTATCAATATTTCGTTTTATTTTGTCTTTTTCTGCAGACTTTGGCTGAAAAAGTTTCAAATTAAACCATAACTGACAGTTACCTGTTGAAAAACTTTTAAAACAGTAAGAATTAAACCTGGGCCAATTAAACGTCAATGGCTGGATTTGTAAAAACTTGGCCATTCTGGGATACGCATTTGAATAGCAACTCAATGAAACCGATTGTTCCAAATTAAGAACACAAGCAGGCCCGCGCGAAAAGTTTTGTGTGTCAAACATGTGATGTCAATGTTTTTTTTAAATATAAATTTGGGCACACAATTTTCGCGTTTATCGTTTTTCTTATTCTGGCTCGTTGTTAAAGCCGTCATTTAGAAAACTTGCGTTAAAATGGCTAATTCGTTGACATTGAAATCAGTATTTTTTTCTCAAGTCTTAAATGACAAACAATCACTGAGATATTTGCAAATGAACCAGAATTATTGTTTCTTCTTTCATACTTGACTGTGCTTTCGTTCGTAGCGATGCGGCACCAGTCTCGCTTTAATTTACTCGACCCAGACTCCGCCATTTAAATATGGTCGAGCTGAATTATTGTAGAAATAAAAATCCTGGTACGAACCTGGACACCCGTAGAGCTCCACTCTCATGGAAATGTGAGAATTCCACGTTACTGGTTGAAAACGGATGTAGCGTGCTCTGATTGGCGGATTTAGGTCATGTGACACAATAGTGTCCTTGTCTGTGTTTCCAGTGAAAACCTAAATCAGTAAGATGGCAAATTGTTACGGATAAATCATTTCACATGATATTACTGAAGAAATGTTTCATAAATGAGTTAGGACATTCTATGGGGTTTCAAAACACAAATGAATTTCAGATGTCATGGTAAAGCTAAGAAATTTGAAATTTTCTCCAGGTTTTGCCAGTTCTTAGAATACGTTGACAAGTAATGAGTATTGATTAAAGAGTTAGTATTTTTTAACAAGCGTATTGTATAGCTAGGGCCGGTGTACCTCGCCGCTCTTTTTAATCGCAGCAATTGTTGTTCAGTGCGAAAAAACGATTTTTCTTACCGGAAAACTTGCAGCGTAAGCTACATCGATCTAGTGGTATCAGCAACTGTTTTGTGATGGTCATAAATTTGCATAACACAATATTATCCCTTGTAAGGAGAAGTTTCTTTAAGCTAAGGCTTTTTTGCTACCCACAACTTTTATCCAAACCTACGAACCACGAGGACACCAACAAACCAAATAACCTTAATTCCATTCACTACCCACGACTGATAGGTATACTTCCCCGAAAGCAAAGACCTCAGATGTAAATTGACTACAGTTATGAAGAAACAGTGGAAAAACACCACAACAGGGTGTACAAAACTAATTTGATATTCCTTGTTACTCTCTTCAGATGTTATAAACTGAACATCAACAAGGTTTATCCTTATTATCTCTCTTAACAAAACAAAATCTGATTGCATTCGCGAAGTTTTACTCTAAAATATTTTTATTTTATGAGGTTGATCAATCCTCGTATATGGTTCACGTTTTAGCTACCACATTCTCGTCCCCAGAGCCGCTGGTCCTTCTTAGCCGGCGGAGCCTGTGCACGAGAAACAAAGGAGTTTCAAATCTAGCCAATTAAATCAATCGTTTTAAATTCTCATATAACAAAAGGATTTTAAAACGGTTCCTGGTCCTTTTGTTAAAATCGTGGCTTCACCAGTTAAGAGAGACAAGCGGCTCCAGGGACGAGAATGTAGTTACCCAAACTGGTAGCGATAGGAAAAGGCTGCTAATCCCAAAAGTAATGAGGTTCGTTTCTTCCAAACTTTACGGTAATAAAGTTCTAGGATTTCAAAAATTTTTTCAATACAGCTGACAGTGTTTGACCGAGAATTCTAAATACGGCAAGTGGTATAGAAGTGCGCTTATTACTTGGCTCATTACTTAACAAATAATTCATAAGTGACAAGTAACTTCATCTACCTCATTAATGATCGAGAAATACCCTGGAAATGCGATGAATTGTAGAGTTAAGTGAGAAATTAAGAAAAGAGGCACACTACACTGAAAAACTCGGGTTTAGAGTTGTCTAGTTTAGTCCCCAATTCCACATTTTAATTTTAAATTGGTGTTAAATCTCTGTTTATGTATCTCTATTTTGTCAAAATTCGTAAATCCTTTTCTTCGTAATATTCTTTTTCTTTGCCTAAAAATGTTGAGACATGACCTTTGGAAAGGTCATGGAGCTTTCCACTAAAAATCTATTAAAGCAATTTGCGCAATTGCATAAAACAGGAGGAAAAACCTGCAGCAACAAATGACATATGTAAGATGGTCACCATCTACGAATGAAGCAGCATTCTCTTTGAAACTGATTTTATGTTAAGTAGATAATTAACGTTGAAATATAAGCAGGAAAAATTTAACGCTCATACGAAAAAATGTTTTTCACCTTGTCTGCATTTTGCCCTTGTTCCCTGTAGTACTTAAAGTCCACTCCGTTATTACTGTACTGAACCTTGTACTGAGTTATCCACTGGTTGACATGTGCATCAGGATTGTTCCTTCCTTGTGTTGCTACACGTGTTACTTTAGTGTAGTAACTACCAAGATCAACCTGCAACCATTGATTGGCGTCGTTTGTGAGAGCTGACCAAGCTCCGTTTTTACTTGCAGTATGGTTAAAGTTCAGTCTGCCCAGTATGGCGGCATACCCGACGGAGTCCCATTCTGAAGATGCACTGATCTGTCCGTCCGTGATCAAACCACTTTCCATGCCGAGAGCGTCGTGACATTCTAAAGGTTTTATGGAATTAATACGAATACAACGTTAATCAAAACTAACAAAATTCTCGAACGTGATTGAGTGGGCGCCAATTCAGTGTGTAATCATACGAGTGCGCGTAGCAGGAGTCCGATTTGTTTAATCGCGAGTATGATTTCAGACTGAATTGGACGACACGAAGTCATGTTACCAATTATCAAAACTGACAAAATTTGAGAAACAAACAAACTTTACTGGTAAAATTGCTAAACGTCTTTTTGAATACTGCAAAACATATTACAGTCTTCGCTATTAGGGGTTGTTTTGTTTAGGTATGCTGGATGAGCTGAAACGCCGGTTTGGAATAGTGTCGAGGTTCCTTTACTCGTTATTATTGTTTTGCAAGGATATCTGGTGTCCCGGAATTTATATTTTTGCACGTGAGACTCACAAACATTGCAGGCGGAGATTGCGCAGTACGGACTAGAAATCATCTATAATACCATACTATTAGTGTTCTAGTAACAAAACATATTTTTTAAAACAACAAGAACAACAACAAACACCTATAAGCGGTAAAAAGTTTCCACATTTTTCCAATTACAAACAACATGCCACGATAAAACAGTGCTAGTACATAGATCCGAAATTTTGCAAAATATTGATTAAATTCACATTCATTCAAGCCCAGCTATTAGTGCACAATTGCCGACAGTACTCTAAAAAGTCATAGTTCTTAACCAGGTTCTTGTCCAAACGCGCGTGGAAAAAATTGGAAATTTCTGTGCTATCCTATTAACATTTAATCTAGGAGAAAAGGGTATTAAAAAGGTAAGATACACGACATCGTTTTAAAAACCCATTTTGTTTTCTCTATAACGACTTCTACAGGGCATCTATTCTTCCTGTCACCCTGAACGGTTGTACAAAAACGAGGGAGGTCCTGGTAACGAGATTGCGCCGCTTGTATTGACCTCATAACATACTGCGTAATTTATCACTATCTCGTCTACAAGACAATATTATGTGATTGTCGAAACGTAGGCCATTGTACCGTACCTAGACATCCATAGACCTCCACTCTCATTGCGATGCGAGTATGCCAAGTTTCTGGACGAAAGCGGATGTAACGTGCTCTGATTGGTGGATTTAGGTCATGTGATACTACAGTGTCCCTATCTGTGTTTCCAGAGAAGTCCTTAATAAGTAGAATAACAGTTTTTAGGGTACATCATTAAATAAACTTCACTGCTCTAACTGTCGATCGTCACTTTTGTGTATGAAACTTTATCAAATGACAAGATTTGTTTGCGAATTTTGTAGCATGCATTTGCTGTTGGTCTCAAATGGCCCTCAAAAGGCCTAATAATTGAGATTTTGGAATGTTAAATTTTGTTAATTTTTTCGCATGAAAAGCATTTCGTGTATCAGCAAAAGTACCTAGTCCTAAAAAACCGTTTTGACCAAACCCAGACAGGCTTTAATTTCACCTTGTTTGTAGTTTGTCCTTGTTCCCTGTAGTAACGAAAGTGCACGCCATTGTCACCGTACTGCAGTTTGTACATGGTCACCCATTGGTTGGTACTAGGCCCGGAATTTCTTCCTTGTGTTGCTACACGTGTTACTTTGGTGTACTGACTGTTAAGATCAACTTGGAGCCATTGGTGAACATCAAGAGTACCAGCGCCCCAAGCCCCAGCTGCGCCTGAACTTTTTTGAAAATGCAGTCTACCGTGGGCAGCCACTTGAGAGCCAGTATTTTGTGATGAGGCGCTGATTTGTCCGTCAGTAATAACTCCGCTCTCCATCCCAAGAGCTGCTTGACATTCTGTAAATGCAATGGATTCCATAAAAATACATCATATCTGAAATAAGCGAACTGCACTGCAATCTCAAAGAAATATTTTTTAAAAAATTTACGTTTCGCTTTAAGATTTTCTATGCATTTGATACCTTTTAACCTCATAGTAATAAAGTATTAAAAATTAATCTTGACTTCACTCACTCGCTCACTCACTCACTCCATTCTGTTAGGAGAGAAATTACGATGATTAAGTTTTATTTGTTTACAAGCTTAGCTGTTAAAAAGAGATAGAAAATCCAACGTAGAAATATTGTTTTGGCAGGATTACGCTTTAGTTCATTAGCCAAACTAGCACCTTCTCTTATGTTTATTGTCCGTGTAATCCTAACTATAAAAAAGTGTTTAATTACAACCTGTAGAAAACTGTAATCCACCAGCGCGGTTTTGTAAGTAATGAATGTTTCAAAGCTAGGATTAACGACAGCCAATAGATCTAAGGAAAGTTTGTTTATGTTTTCAAAAATAGCCTTCCTAGTTACTATATAAATAGAAGTGCCTTGTAAAATATTCTTTGGTTATGTTCTTGGAAGTAAAGTCTACAGTTGGAGCAAGTTTTGTTTGTTACGTCTCTGGATATTCCAAATACTGCAATAGAATCCGGCCTTCCCGTAGCAAGCGTGGTCCCCCAGATATTGGAGTTTTCCCTCAGGTTTGAAAAAGGGCTTTCCCAGGCCATATGGGGAAAAAAAGGAATACAATTCGCTCTACGAAGCCTCAGAGCACAAGCTATCAATAACCCATTCACGCAAGAGAACATTCAAATGAAGTGAGATTGTAACATTACTAATAACAGCTATAAGCTACGCTGTACATGCAGTTTCGCTTGCCATGTGACGTGTTTTAAGAAAGCGTTTCAGCTCACTAGAAACACGAGATCCAAGCAGCACGTTTTTGTTTCGCGTCGCGTCATCCGGTGTCACGTTATCCGTTTATAACGCATCGTTTTGAGTCAAGCAGAAACTAGATTTCACCCCCTTCACAAAATTAACGCTTTTCGTGCTTTACTTAATGCTAAAGAGGAACAAAGGAACAAATAGATACACATAGATAAACATAGATGCTGTCAATATAAATGACTTTGTTTTGGTGGTGAAAAAATAGAATTCGCGCTAAAAAGCCTGATAACACAAACCATCAATGACGCAACTCTCATGGAAAAATAAAACATTCAAAGGCAAATGAAGTAAGATTGTTACATTATTGGACGCTTTTTTGGACAAAAATGCGAAGGTCGGCACTTCATCGAATTACCATGAGGTTGCTCGAAGAACTTTGATTCTGTTCTGTTTCGACACTAATTCGGAAGAACAGATGTCATTAGGACGGTCTGAATAAAGGTTTTTTTGCGTATGCTAGCCGAGTGATTCCTATTGTTGGTGTTTTATTTTCGAATGTGCCAAAATACAAATACAAATACATAGATGCTGCCTATATAAAGGAAGCAAAAGCTTTAGCAGCCGACCAGCAATCCGATGCAAAAAAATACCATCTGGTCATTTATTGAGCTTTTTGCTTAAATTATACGTTCTATTTCGCAACTCCACCGTCAGTAGAGAATGCAAATAGCGTGCAAAGCGAGAATAAATATATAAACAATAACCTCCATTTCGCGAAAAAAAAAAAGAAGAACGGATACTTGTCCGCTGGCATATCTATTCCTCGAGGCAAACAATTTATCGAGAGGATAAGTGTTGTTTGTAACCCCCTAAGAAAAGATAATATCCAAGGACGAAAATCTGGGCATATTTTTCAATTGTTTTACACAGGACGTCTCTCTTTACATGCGTTTGGGAGATGTCAGCGCAGCAGACAAACGTGAAAGTTATTCTGTTAGCGTTTTAAATATTCAGTTTCATTTAAATTTAAGGACTTATTTGGGACGAAAATTGAAAGTGAAACATAAAATTTTGAATTGTGCAATATCACCTGGGTTGTGGCTGCGTTACGTGACGTCTTCAGACAAATTGCGCCCAATAATTTATTTTTGATAAATTATACCTCACTACCTTTGAACTTCGTAGTCCTTTTAGTCATCTTGATCGCATGCAACACAAACACGACACGAAGACTAAATTTATTTATTATTAATTACATAAGTGAAAGTCAGTCCATTGATTCGTCGACTTATCGAGAGCTAGCTGTAGGTGAATAATTATCGTTTTCTTGAGTTCCTGTAGTAATAATGGCTGGGCACGTACCTGCACATGTATGGCCATCTGATGCTAAGCTATGTTCCGGGTCTGGACATTCACATGTATAGCCCGGTGCAGTATTTACACACGTGTGACTGCAGCCGCCATTTGACGTGGCACACTCGTCAGTATCTGAAAGGAAATTTTCTAGGCTATTCTTTACACGATACAATATTCACTGCAAGCCTGGTCATTTTGGTTCGCTATGAAGCTTATATTTAATGTTAATCATTTCCGATACATTAATTTCCACCCAGGGTCAGTCTACCGGTCTAAAACAGATATGATGTGCAGTGATTGGTCGATTAAGATTATGAAAAACAACAGTCTCCTCGTCTAGGATATTTGCAGGCAATACGCACGTGATTGTGTATAAATCGTCAGGCGACTTATTTTTCAAAGTTCCATGACACTATATATATATTCTTCTCGTTATTGCAACAATAACAATGGAACATTTTTCTTTTTCTGTCAAGTTTTTGCTCTTTCGACTTGACGTTTTTATGGATACATGTTTCGAAAGGCTGTTAACCCCTTATTTCCCAAGCCTCCACGTGCTAAAAATTAATTGTTATTTTTAAAAAAACAGTCTCAACAGGGTTGAGTCGTATTTGAGGTGCACCAACTCGATTAAAATACTCAAAACAAAGCAAGGACGGTTTACCTTATTAATCCTGGTGTGGGGTGGGCCTGGGGGAGGGCTTCAAGTGCCCGCACTGACTTTAAAGTCATTGCCAAATAAATAATTTTAAGGTGAATGACAACGGCTTCCAACAATTTCCAATTCTTATACATTGATGGGTCACTACTACAAAGCTTTGTCAGTTGCTGCTACAATTATGGCATCATGCAAACGCCCAACCATTCGTAAACAAATTGTTAGTTTCATTGCCATCGCTGGTTACCATAGCAACAGTATAACCTGTTAGGTTTAAGTGTTTTTAACTCAAAAACGAGCGCTGTAACCCTTTATTTTTTGTTATTGAGTAATGATCAACATGATAGAATACCATGTTTTGCAAAGTTAAAAAGAATTCCTGGTAGCGGTTTCATAGGCACCTTAAATTTTTGAAAAACCGCTCTCAGCAGTTTTTTTATAACATTGCAACAAGTTGTGTCTTAACATGCTGATCACAACTCAAGAATAAAAATGGGGATAACGAGGTTGTTTTTAAGTTATAAGCAATAAAAGCGAAATTAAAGGTGCTTTAATGGGTAACCAGTGATGTAAAAAATAACACGATTTGTCTACCAATGATTGGGCGTTATTGTAGCATTAACTGATGAACATTTTTAGTACGGACCTATCAGAGTATAAGTGCTGGAAATCATTGTCAGCCACCTTTAGCAACATTGGCCAAACTTCGCGACTCGTCCTAGCAAGCAATTATTGGGAAACATTCTGATGTGTTAATTCTTTAACCATGTGACTTCATGTTTCTATGGTAGCCTTGTTTCAAGTGTTTTCGTTGTACACATGGCTAGGTACGTACCACATGTGTGGCCATCTGGCAATAAGGGCAGTTCCGGGTCTGGACATTCACATGTATAGCCTGGTACATTATTAACACACGTGTGACTGCAGCCACCATTTGACGTAGCACATTCGTCAACATCTGAAAGAAAAATAAAATTTTCTTAGCTATTCTCACACAATGCAATACACACTGCAAACTATGTCGCTAACTAGCTATATTCCAAAAATCATTTGGCTCGTTATGTGGCTTATATCTGATGTTCATTATTTGCGAATACAAGCTTGGGCAAGCCTATTGTTATTATTGTGTATAAAGCGTGATGCTCTTTGCAATGCCCTATACCTTTAGTTTACTTAGACACATATTAATGATCTACCTATTCCTTTCTTGTGGTGAATATAGATGATTTTTCTCTTCCTATATCTATACATATACCTATTCCTATACCTATACCAAAAACAGGTTTATCTTTGCTGGCCTTTTACTACTGGGGCGGGGAGAGGAAATTAAGTGCCCGAGCTGAATTCAAACTCATTTCACCAGAAATAATTTAAGCAATATTGGACAACTTTCGTCACTCGTTGTAATAATTATCGGGAAACATTCTGGCGTGTCAACTGTTTGACCATGTGACTTGGTGTTTCAATGGCAAACATGTTTTCAAGTGTCTTTGAAGTATACATGGCTTGGTATTTACCTTCACATGTGTGGCCATCTGAATGTAAGGTCATTTCCGGGCTGGGACATTCACATGTATAGCCTGGATCAGTATTGACACACGTGTGACTGCAGCCACCATTTGACGTAGCACACTCGTCAACATCTAAAAGGAAAATTTATATTTACAAGGCTAAAAAGGTACATTTAGTGGGTTTCCCAGGCCGCATCCATCAATTTGTTTGTATAGCTTGTCATTAAAACTGAAAACTGTATTCTTGGTGACATTACAGAGAAGACGTCTGAAGAGTAACTTTGAGCTGAGTTGTGGTAACTTGTAATTGGTGTAGATTTCATGAATGATGTGGTCAATGGTTTCATCGAGCAGAACTTCATTAAAGAGAGAGGACACATCATATATATGAGACCAAGTATTCATCATCATCAACAGATCGATTACTTAGACGCTCGGCGAAATCGGTGGTCGAACTTTTCCCAAGGGGAATTACATGAGATATATATGCATGCGTGCGGACGCGGGTAATTTTTAACCCTGATGATGGCAAACAGCCGAAAACGTTCGGTTTCAACATTTTACTTTTACAATTTTTAACCTTTTAGCCTTGTAAATAGCATACATTGTATCAAGCGAGCATTGTGGACATAAAAGGAAAATGTCCTTGGCTATTCTCCACATAATACAATATACAGTGCAAGCCCGGTGTTACCAGCTCGCTCCATTCCCAAAATCTGGCTTTATTTCGTTTGTTTTGTGACTTTTATCCGATGTTCATTATTTGTGAGTACTGGAATTTGCATAATTTTAGTTAAAATCTCCAAATAGACATTTCAGTGTGACACGTGAAAAATAACTCAATTAAAAAAAATATGTATTTTCGGTACACTCTGCGCTGATAATCTTTAAGAACTATATGATGACAATTGGTTGATAATTTATGATATACCGCTTATTTCCGGCTCGACAGACATTTGGGAGAGACGTCCTTAGTTCTGAAAAGTTTACTCGCAGGCAATACGCGTAATTGTGTATCGTCAGGCGATTGATTTTTAAAAGTTTAAAATGTTACGATACTTATCTGCATTCTCGTTATTCCAAAAAAGATCATGAAACTTAGATCATTCGACTTGACATTCCCATGGAACCACGTTTCGACAAACTCATACTAACAATTCTCCCGAAGCATTTTGGTGTCAACTGTTTGACCATGTGACTTGGCAACAAAGTGTTTTTGAAGTATGCATGGCTTGGTACTTACCTTCACATGTGTGGCCATCTGAATGTAAGGTCATTTCCGGGCTTGGACATTCACATGTATAGCCTGGATCAGTATTGACACACGTGTGACTGCAGCCACCATTTGACGTAGCACATTCGTCAACATCTGAAAGAAAACAATTCTTGGCTATTCTCCACACAATACAGTAAGTTAGCAAGAGTACTGGAATTTGGATAATAAATCTCTTAGGATAAAGCAGTGATTTTGACGAATTCTTCTTTTTTTGCTATGGTAACCTTTGTGACTAAGCAACCAGTGAAAAATTAAACTTTGGTCATATTTGATCATTATGGTGTATTTTGGCAAAAATCGAACATTGGCTTCCTTGATAATTTTAATTTTCAAAGCAACCTCCCTAGGGCCAAAGAAACTACATCGAGCCTCCTTAATATCTCAAGGTCGTTGAAGTTTTAGACATTTTCAATTATGTGGTTCTGTTCTACAGGTATTGAGCTTTCACCAAATGTATAGGCTGATAGGGTTTCCTCATAAAGCGCGCTTGTAAAAGCGCGACTCCATACACGGTCAATCAAAGTATACTGACAGAATTATTTGAAGTCATAAAATGATTTATGAACTCGAAGGCTAAGTGAACCATAAGGTGTTCGAGTAAACGTCATGCCTTGAAAGGGAACTCGTCATGGAAAGGAAGGATATACAAATAAGTTCAGTGTCTGAAATTGATCAAGGATTTATGTGGTAGCTATTTTGAGTATTGGGGTTGAAAGGTGGCAATGGGTCCCGGTTGGGTTCACTGGGGCCACCAGGTGCACCCTTTAAAATGCCGGGAAATGCCCACCGGCTCAAACAGGCTCTGCCACCAAGTCGGCTGTTGCACATCCTCGCTGTAACCCTGGTAATGCAGTTCCACACTGCAGCTGAGCAACAACGGCGAAAGGCGAGCATCCGGCGCCTTCAAATAACGGGATATCAGTGGCTAAGGGAAGGAAAACCCTGACAGAAAAACCCTGGCCCTCCAGGTTGGGGGTTGAGCAGTAGGCTAACCCCCTACCCTCATAAAACACTCATGGTTACAGAAACGTCTACAGAAAACCGTATCACTCAACCAGTCTTGGGCCAAAGAGGAGCAACCCGAAACGGGATTGAAATGACGCACTGCAGTCAAACCCACATTGTGGACGCTGCAAGGCCGAACCGACTACTCACACCCAAGACTACCATTAAAGAGAAATCGTGGAAGGCCAAAAAACAACTGGAGAAGATCAGCCGAACAAGAACTGCGGCAAATAGGTCTACGATGGACCCAAATTGAACACCAAGCCCAAGACAGAGAACAGTGGAAGAAAACTGTGGATGAGCTATGCTTCACTTAGGAGCCAAGGCTATATATATATATATATTTTGAGTATTGTTCTGACGGTAATTAATGTTTTTCTTTTTGAAAAGTAAATACAGTAATATATAAGCGTTCTTTAAAATGGATTGGTAGATATTTCCTAGGATTAATTGTCAGCATAGAAACCGTCTATTTTTCTTTATTTGTTCTTGCACGTGGTTTGTATAAACGTCATCTAACTGTATATCATAGGCATGTGCTGGCATGTTGAAATAAATTGTCAAATAAATACCATGCAATTAATTACCTGGAATTTGGACGAGTGGATAATATCTTAATATAGGACCTTAAACAGTACCTTGAGGACAACCATAGAGTTCCACTCTCATTGATATGTGGCTATTCCAAGATACTGGTCGGAAACGGATGTAACGTGCTTCGATTGATGGGTATAGGTCATGTGACACAATGGTGTCCCGGTCTTCGTTTCCAGTAAATTCCTAAATTAGTAATAAGATAAAAAAAATGTGATTTGTTCGTTGTTAGTGGTACCTTTAGGGTTTAAATCCGATAACAGAACAAGACGAACTCAAGGGAACCAGAATTCGAGTTATCGGGGTAAAGTTTGATCAAGGGAAGCAAAATTTGGTTCAAGTTAGCGGGGAATTCGAGTTATCCGAGTTCGAGTTAGCTGAATGATAATGACTGAAAAGTGAGGTCAAATCCAAGTGAAATGGTTAGTTCGAGTTAGCAGGGAAGTTCGAGTTATCAGAGTTGAGTTACCGGGGTTCTACTGTAACTGTGTCCTATACACGGCCCCTCGTGCTTCTTAATCTGGCGTTTAACACAAATCGGGCTTTAAACACATACCTACGCTTTTATGTTTGGGTTCCTCGACACTCAGCTATCACTTTTCCTTTTCTTTACGTTCATTTTAGATGGCCAGACAATTCACTTAATTAACCATCGTCTTTTACTACTAAGAAAGGCGGGTTCTGTCTTTACCCATCTCTAATCCCACCTTCTATTACTCCGAGAGCATTAACGCTAAGACAATGAACCTTTGATGGAGTATATATTTTATAACGTCTAAACAAGATTCTGTTAAAATCGGTTACATGACATGATGACTTTATATTGACCTCGGAATCAGGTCATGATTCTCGAACAGCCACCATCTTGGATGTGCTTGTTTGGATTAACTTTTCCATGACGTCAGAAAACTGCATGGCTGACTTGAACGTAGTCAAAGCTTAACTGATAAAATGATCTTAAGTTTAAAAGTTACTGCAAAAGTGTTAAAAAAATTTCATTTAAAGCCACAGGAAATTTCAAACTTTGAAAAAAACATGCCTAACATATATTGTTGCCATGGTGACATCAAGTTTCGTAAGCAATGGCAAGCATGGACTCCTGTGACAAGTCAAACCAAATTGTTTTTAGATAAACTTCAGTCGAGATCACAAAGTTTGATGGCAATTGCTTAAATATTAAAGCTATTAACGTTCAAAATCCGGCAGAGAAGGCGTTGAATAGAGGTTTGTCTTAACAATTGATTAAGCTTGTAAAGCAAATAACCAAAATCTTAAGTTGATATATGTGTTAGAAGAGAATGTAGATAATTGATAATTGTTTTAGAAGAGAATGTAGATTTCACCTTGTCTGCTGTTTGTCCTTGTTCCACGTAGTACTGAAAGTTCACTCCATCGTTACCATATTGTAGTTTGTACACGGTTACCCACTTGTTATCATTACTGCCCGTTCCCTGCGTTGCTACACGCGAAACGGTAGGGTACTGAATGCCAAGATCAACCTGGAGCCATTCATTGACATTGTTTGTCGAAGCTGCCCAGGCCTGTGAGTCTTGTAGTCTGCCCCTTTCGGCGACCTTATTGTTGCTATATTCTGAAGACGCACTGATCTGTCCGTCCGTGATTGCACCGCTTTCCATGCCGAGAGCGTTTTGACATTCTGAAGGTTCTATAGAATCGATACGGATGAAAAGTTAACAAATAACATCGCTAATTTCTTTATATTCCTAGTAAAAACTACTGTATACTTTGTTAAGATTTATCTGTTGATAATCTAATTTTGACGCCGTTAACATTAGATTATTTATCATATGCTGCTTTGAATCCCTTTTGGCTCGACGTCAATTCCTAAAAAGTTGTCCTCGGTTTTGAAGGCAATACGCCTGTATCGTAACCAACTGATTTGTTTAAGGTCGCGCAGGACCCTTGAAATCATTATGTATGTATTTATTTAAAGAGTATGCACGAACTGCGACGACTGAAGCCGACAACAAACGAAATATTCATGAGAATTTTTTTTCTCAGAGTTCTTTGTACAAGTAATTACACGGTATTGTTCTCAGCCTCGCATCCCGTGCGCTGGAACATAGCGAATTATCATAATTAGATTCACAGCTTTAAATAAAGCACACGTTGTTGTAAACATCGACTCGGAAGGTCTTCGGAAGCCTCAAAACCTGCAATTTTGTGTCCAAGTTTTCCCCGCCGATATAGAATTTCAAGAGTTGATTCGCGAGGAACATAAACTTGGTGTACTCTATTGTGTTCTGGCTAGAGCGAATTTTTAAATTTCCTTCTCAAAATGAAGATAGCATGTTTCAAAGTTTAGATTTCACATTAACTTGTAGCAGTTTTTGAAATCGAAAATTTCGTTCTAGTGGGAACACAAAAGAAGTTACGACTTATCACTAGGCTATATAATCATTTAATTTGGTGCGCTGTGCTAGCTGAAAACTTGGACACAAAATCGCATTATCTTCAGTTAAACTTTTAAGGGCTTGTAACATCACAGACAACGGTCATCTCTCAGTAAAAGGACAATCATGATGTAATTCCATCATCCCTGGGTATACTTATTAAATTTTAGAGGAATCGATATTCAAAATGTAGTGAATTAAAGCTTTACAAGACAGCACTCCAACAAGAAATTTGGCTAATGAATATATTAATGAGCAAGGGTCCTGCGCGACCTTAAAATGTATCGTAACCAACTGATTTGTTTAAAATGCAATATGATGATATATTAATTAACCCATTTATACCCATTAATACCCATTCCGACAGTAATAATGAAACTTTGTTCCTTTTCTGTCACGTTTTTGCTTATGTGACTTGCTGTTCCCATGGATTCACCAACCGACCACCAAACTCGTTCCCAGGCCTTCTCTCATTTTCCTCCCTTGCGTGTCGTCTCTCTCCTCGACATGGAAGAAAAAGAAGAGAGGGCCTGGGAACGAGGTCATGGATTCACGTTGGGACAGTTGCTCTACATTTCATCCCCTTACCCAATGTGCTAAAAAATAGGAAAGGAACAGTCTAAACAGGGTTGAGTCGTATCGTTAAAGAAAAGCAAGGAAGGTAAGAGTACTAGAGTAAGAAAAATAAAGACTGTTTTCGAACGATGAACCAATGTTTTGATATGGCTTTTTTACGTGATATACACAGAATTGTTTGCCATGTTTTATCGACTGGTTTACAGACTTTAACCAAACGCAAGACATATGACTTATAGAATAAACTTTAAATGCAGGGCTGATCAAATAGCTAGGGACTGATGTTATAAATTTATTTTGGCCCAATATTTCGGTTGAACAAAACCAACCTTCATCAGGGGCATACAATGCTAAGTGAGTATGGAAACAAACGGTTACAAAATTTAAATAAACTAAGATGAAAAACCGGTACGTGATAGGCTGATAACAAGAAAACAAAACAAATAACGGTAGAAGATAGAAATGGCATGCAACTGACAAACATAATATATAAAGGTTCATCCCGTCTATTCATGCCATAATTAGGTTCAAGTGTTTTCCCTTTGGAGTTTAAGAACGCTTCTGTAGCTTTGCGGATGCTATCTCTTTGTGAGATAAGAAGCGTTCTAAGCGTTATAAGCTACAACACCTATGGACGCCTCTTTGCTGATTTTATCTTTGGGTTTTTCCAAAATATTGGCGATGGTACGGATGGGCTTGTGAGCCACTTTGACGTTAAATTCTTTAAGAACTCTTGAGATTAATCAATCTCAAGAGTTCTTCAAGGCCAAAACGTCAAAGTTGCTCACAAGCCCATCCGTACCATCCCCAATATTTTGAAAAAATCCAAAGATAAAATCAGCAAAGAGGCGTCGAAAGGTGTTGTATATAAAATCAAATGCAAAGACTGTGCGTGTGTCACGTATCAAGGAACGCGCCAAAGCAATTACAACAATGGACAGAAATTCCCTTTTGGCCGTTCGTCAGTTTGGAGACAAAGACTTTTCCTCGAAGCGTGGAAGTCCGAGATGTTAACTCCATTAATGAACACATAGCATTCCCAAACATTTATAAGAAACTTAACAATTTTTAATTGCATGCCACCCCCTATTTTTTGTATCCTTTTTATTCGCGTTTTAGAATTCCAACCCCCCCTCTTTTATTCAGCATTTCATTATCACATTTTTCCTGCATTTTTTAGTTTTTAATTCTATAACATCAGGGACTCCGTTGAATTTTACATATTGCGGAAAAGGCTACAGCAGTAGCCGAAACGTCCTCCTCACAATTTTAAGCCAGTGTCAACTTTTTTATCAAATAATTCAAGATATTTCTTTTGAGGCTTGCTCAAACTTGAATACTACTGCATTTGCTTTTCGACTCTATTATTGGAATAAACGCCGCATCGCAGCATCATGATGCGGCGTTTACTCGAGGGCGGCGTTTATTAATATTTCTGCCCTAATATGCGGAGTTTATTTGAGGGAGGCGTTTAATCTCCTTACAGACATTTCAGTGTGTATAATGTCCAAATACAAGATTTTTAAGTACTTCGTGAACAGCTATAAAGCTCCACCCTTATCGATATCAAGCCAGACCAGGCTACTGGTCGAAAGCGGACATAATGTGCTGTAATTGGTTGATTATGATCATCAAAATAGTCTCCTTGTCTGCGTTCCCAATAACTTACTTAGTAAATACCTAAATCCTGCACTGTGATTGGCTACCAGAACTGAAAAGGTGTAGCTTTCTTGTCCGTTCGGTTTTGCCCGCTTTGTCCCGCAAGAAAATGGTGTTCTTTTTGCCATATGAGAAACCTTCTATTGACCTACTTAGTAATATATAGCTTGGTCGAACAAGATGGCTGGAAATTGGCCTCTTTCATTTTTTGGCGTGATTGTGGATCTCTACTGCCTCTCGGTTCATAAACACGTAAAACAAGAACTCAATATAAATGCAAAGTATTTCTAGTGTACTCTGCAGTGGAACTATGTGATCACAATTGATTTGCGGTTTGTTATATACTGCTTCTGTTCCGGTTTGACATCCATTTGGGAAAAACGTCCTTAGTTCTGAAAGGTTTATTCGCAGGCAATACGCGTAATTGTGTATCGTCAGGCGACTGATTGTTCAAAGTTCCATGTCACGATATTCATCTACTTCTCTTTATTCTAACAATGACAATGGAACTTTGTTCTGTTTTGTCAAGTTTTAGATCATTCGACTTGACAATTCCATGGAACCACGTTTCGACAAACTGCTCAACCTCTCATTTCTCCCAACCTCCATGTGCTAAAAATTGCTAAAAGAAAACCAGTCTAAACAGGGTTGAGTCGGTATTTAATGTGTCTTTGAAGCATACACGGCTAGGTACTCACCGACACATGTCTTGCCATCTGAATGTAAGGTCATTTCCGGACTCGGACATTCACATGTATAGCCTGGTGCAGTATTAACACACGTGTGACTGCAGCCTCCATTTGACGTAGAACACTCGTCAACGTCTGAAAAGCAAATTTTCTTGGCTATTCTCTACAAATTTAGCAATTATTGGATGAGGCTGACTATTATATGAAGAAGTATGCAGATCAAGGAGGGTGTTATCGGCTGAGGCGGATAACACCCTCCGAGATCTGCATAATTATTCTTCATATCCTACGAAAACCGAATTCAATAATTGTTTTATTATTCATTTAAAACATAGTAAGTAGAGTACTATATTCAAAATATTTCCACAGTTCTAAAACATAAAATGCATCTCAATGGGTTCTCACAGACTTCGTCGTAGAATGTTCGCAAAACCGTGGCCAATTCCTCCACTTTTGCTTAAGATAAGCTTTAAAATCAAGTGACTTCCCTTCGAAGCTCTTTGTTTGTTTTCGCTATCTTTATCATCTAATAATTTAGAAATTTTTTCGTCTTAATTTTCAAACCTGGCGACCATTTTCGCGCTTTCTAGCTCAGCACTATCAAATCTGCTGTTACGTGACGTCAATCGTCCAATACTTTTTCTATTATTTGACGATTGACGTCAATAGTCTAATAATTATTACTTCAACCGTCAAATAATTTGAATGAATATTTTGAATGAATAATAATACAATATAAACTGCAAGCCCGGAGTCACTAACTCGCTCTATTCCAAAAATCTGGGCCATTTGGCTCGTTATGTGGCATATATCTGATGTTTATTGTTTGCAAGTACTTAAATTTGAATAATATAATCTCTCTCTTAATAGATCTAGTCATTTCAGTGTGTAGTATGACTGAATACAAGACTTTTACAGTACCTTGTGGACAACCGTAGAGCTCCACCCGCATTGATACCCAGCCAGAATAATCAACCGGTAGGAAACGGATAAAATATGCTGTGATTGGTGGGTTGGTAAGATCATGAGAAACAACAGTATTCTTGTCTCCATTTCCAGTAAATTCCTACATCAGTAAGGTGAAAAATAATAAGTGATTTCTCAATTCAAACCTTGACTGCTTGGGCTTTTGGGTATGTGCGTTTACTTGTTCACACAAGCCTTTAGGAGGCGGTGTGGCCAAGTGAATTGGGCGCTGACCTTGGAATCCCTTTCAGTGATGCGACATCGGATTTTTGTACGCTGGTTTTGTTTAACTGTAGACAACTGATCAATCTCCTAGTAGCTGATTGATTTTTAAATATGTCATGCTTGTTTGTTTCACATCACGGCTATCTTTACAGTGCGCATGCGGCAACTCGAACTGGGCCACTCGTAAGGTTGACCAGTCAAACCTTAATTGAGAACAATGGATGGCTTTCTTGGAATTAAAGTATCCAGACAACAGGAGAAGTCTGGACCAGACACAGCATGAAAATTGGGATTTACGTGTACTTAAAGGTGGTTAAATCTGGTTTAAAATTGTTTATTCAGCTTTACACCATCAATTAAATGTTGTTATAGGTAGTTAAACCAATCTTTACGCTACCATGTGTAAATGTGATTTATAGTTGGCTTAAAATTTTTAGTTTCTTTAGGCAATCTTTAAACTTGAGTGTAACGCTGGCATAAAGGTCAGCTTTAAAAAATGTAAAGTCAGCGTATAGCTGAATAAATTCCAAATCTACGCCAGCTTTATTTAAGCTTTACATCACGGTTAAGTTATGTTTTCATGCTGTGAGAGAGAGCAGGGATGGCGCAGTGGTGAGAGCGCTCGACTCTCACCGATGTTTCCCGGGTTCGTTCCCGGCCTGTGTCCTCTGTGGGTTGAGTTTGTTGTTGGTTTTCGCCTTGCTCCAAGAATTTTTCTCCGGATTCTCCGACTTTCCTCCCTACTGAAAAACCAACATTTCCAAATTCCAATGCGACCTGGTAAAGGACCCGCATGAAAACCAGCTATAGCTGATTTGGCTTCCTCTTTAAATATTGCAAGTTATTTTATTTAATAGCTCTACAATATCGAAACTAACCATTCAAAAAAATTGATTCAGTTCCTGAGAGGTCCGCATCTTCAGCGACTTTGTTGAGTTTTCAAACTGTTGTTACACTGTATTCTCAAAATATTATTGGTTCGTTTACATCCTTTTTTTCAATTAACATTTTGATTGTTCAACTTTTTTCCAAGTGGCCCGGTTGGAGTATTCGCACTGTAAACACAAATTAATCACGTGCTGCCATTTTTAAGTCGTAGGTTTCAGGCAATTCATTTAGTTATGATACATCTTGGCCTTTTCAGTTGCGACTAGCTAGGCATTTCCCGATTATGTTAGCATGTTAACTAGCATTTTTTTTACTTTTTTCTCAAAAAAGAATTGCTAGCATAATTTAGCATTTTTGCCAATTTTATCTTCATTTTTGTCATCAAAGCAAAAATTTGCTAGTTTTTGGTGTTCAAATACTTCTGAAGACCTTTAGTAAACTCCAATTCTTTACTCTCTCCACAAAAATGTGTGCGGTAGTTGTGATTTGCAAGTGGTAGAAGGCCTATCCGTTCAGCGGTTAATTTTTAATGTTGTACCCAGTCCTTGCTCAAAATCAAAACAAGATGGCGTCAGCCACGCCATTGTCACGAACTAACTTGCCGAAAGAAGAACGTCGCGAAGCAGAAAGTAGGCTAGGCCAGCTCCAGCAAAAATAGCATGAGAGCGATCTTTGGAATCCACTGCTGATAAATATAAGCGTAGAGGGCACAGTGCTACGACGAAAATCGCCTTATTTTGTATTTATTTATTCAAATTGAAGCAAAGCATTTTTCAAACCAAATGGGAATAATTTTGAAAAATGAGCATTATTTTTTGGCAAAAAACGAGCAATGCTAGTAGCATAAAATGCCAGTTTTACCAACATAATCGGGAAATGCCTAGTTGCGACTGAGAAAATTCTACCTTGGGTGAGGATTGTCCTTGTTCCATGTAATACTCGAAGCTCGCTCCAGAGTCACCAAACTGCAAATTGTACGCTCTCACCCACTCGTTCCCCCAGCTGCTTCCCTGTGTTGCTACACGTGTTACACGTGTAATGGTGTGGTATTGACCACCCAGATCAATCTGGAGCCATGGACTGTTATCGTCTGACCTTGCTGCCCAGGCTGGACCTTGGTTTAGTCTACCGTTGAAGGCTTCGTAATCGCTATGATATACTGAAGAGGCAGTCACTTGAGCGTCCAAGATCGCAAAACTTTCCATGCCGAGAGCCCCTTGACATTCTAAAAGTTTCATGGAATCAACAGAAATGCAAAGTCACTTCCATTTATTACATGGCTATTGGACAAGTTGAACCGAATCCTGCGCTGCGATTGGCTACCTGAGCAGGCAAGATGGAGCTATCTTGCTCGCTCGGGTTTGCTCGCTGTGTCCCGCAAGAAAAATTATGTTCTTTGTGCCATATGAAAAGCTTTTTATTGACCTTGTTTGTCCGGTCAAGATGGCTGGATATTAGTATTATTATATTATTTTTAATTATTGAAACAAAGCAAAGATTGGGGGAAAGAGGGCATTTTAAAAGTCATTTGGCCAAACTGCTTGACGATTTGCTTAAAGTTCCCAACACTTGCGATCGACCCTGGGCATTAGTGCATGATTGCCACTAAAATAAACAAGACTGCGAAAAATTGGTAAGGATTACGAGCGACGAGCCAAGCCCGTAGCTCCCGTAATTTATGTACACAGAATGTTTGGCCATGTCTTATCGACCGATTTTTAGACGTTAGCCAAACGCAAGGGTTTTTGAATCAAATCAACATGGACACGAATTCTGTATAAAACTTACCAAACGTTCACGTGTAGAGCCATATTTTTTGGTTATTTTGGTGATACGACTTGTTTCGGGCTGAAGTAAGATTTTATGTAAATCAGGACAAATTCTGTGTCCTCGTTAGACATTTTTTTACATTTGCTATCCTTAATGAGTTTCAAAACTTCCATGGTAACATTGAAATCTCGAAAACGAAATTTCGTGTGGCTGTGTAGCGCATATAATTAGTGCATTTAAACGAAAATTTAAAATGTAAAATGCGCCAGAGATAGAAAAATATTTCCAGACGTTTCGGGGTTAGTTCCCCTTCTTCAGTGGAAAATGTAAACGCCAACTGGCGTTAACCCCGAAAACGTCTGGAAATATTTTTCTATCTCTGGCGCATTTTACATTTCACATTTTAAATTATCGTTCAAAACTTTCAACCTGCCATAGGCCATTGTTATATGGTGTCGTTATAGAGCCGTTTTCACTAAGTGTCGAAAGTTATTCGCATTTGCTTTTGTTTTGCATTACTAAGCTAGGTGATTGGTTCTAAAAACCCGCGCCAATTTCTCATCCAGTCATAAGTAAAACCAAACCCAATCATGACTCGCCCACACACGTTTTCCCGCGCTTCGCACCACCTACATGAAATTACTTCGGGTTTACCGTCCCGACCGGTTGGCTCAGTTTGTAGAGCGCCGGACTGTTGTGCGGGAGGTCTCGGGTTCGACTCCCAGACCGGACCAACACTCAGGGTCTTAAAATAACTGAGGAGAACGTGCTGCCTTTCCAATATGACATTTGCAAATGATTAGATGTTTTAGTCTTCTCGGATAAGGACGATAAACCATAGGCCCTGTCTCCTGCATCTTCAGTGTTGTATGGTCAGCAGGGGACGTTAAAGAACCCACACACTTATCGCAAAGAGTAAGGCACAGAGTTCCCGGTGTCGTGGTCTGGCCTTGTTTCACGGTTTGGTGCTTCACATAGGGTTAACCTCATTACGCCTTTCCCCGCTCCCTAACATTTTTAAAGTAGTGCTTCAGGTAGCTCATTTTTTACATTGTAAATTTTATATTTAAATATTTTTGCATAATTTTTATCATTATCATTATCATTATTAAACAAGTAATTAAAATATGGTGTACTTACCTTGAGTTACTTGGATGAAATTAAAGGCAAATGCAATAGCAACAAAAAGGTGAACCTCCTGTAAGAAAACAGAAATGGTTTCTTGCATGCACATGTTTGTTTACATGTATAAGGTGCGATTGACCAAATGCAGGGTCACAAATGACAAGGCTTAGTAGGACTTTCATGGAATGAAACTCACACGTGCACTTCATTCTCTTTCTTAGCACGAGAGGAAGTCACCGTCTATACCTCGATTAGGCAGAAAAACGGGTCTAAGATCATTTGGAAAAATTGGCCCTTTACGTCTGTGCTCTTCAGTTAACAACTAAGTGCTTCATAATAATATTATGTCAGTCGATGAAATATGCCTTGGATATACAGAATTTTCTGGATTTTAGAAATATTTTTTCTATAACTGGTTGTCTATCTATCTATTTAGGTAATCACAGAAAATGACTTAATTACACTACATTGTGACATAGCTCCTTTAAAGAGCATGGGCCTCGATGAATGCTCATGCCACATTGTACCCCAAATTGCAAGCCGGTTATTTGAAGGTGAAATGGGAAAACAAAATGAAAATGCTAGAAGAATATTATTCACACACAGAGTAGCACGGATGGCTAATTTGAAGTGTTTCGAAACAGTTTTTCCGGACCATACCTAACATCTTCAATCAGCTTTTTAGTAATATTGCTTTTATATAAACGATTGTTATGTATGTATTTATTTTTTGAAGAAATCAATATTGCCATGGCAAAGATAAGCGGAAAACCTTGAAGTCAGTAAAACTTGAATTTTGTGCGATCCAGATTTCATGGAAAAAGGCTGATACCAATGTCTTTAAATAAAGTGTATTGGTAATACAATGTACAAAGATTGAAAAAATGTGTAGGTTTGATATCGAATAAAACGAAAAAAATCCCACAGCATTTTTTTGCATAGCCAGGGCCGTAGCCGCTTTGAGGCAAACCGAGGCTGCCTCAGTCATTTTTTTCGTCTTTTTTGTTGTTGTTTTTTATGGGGGAAAGTAAATACCAAGGAAGAGAATTTAACCATAGGCATTGTTTCAGTCAATTTTTTTCTGGCTACGGCTCTGATAGTTATAGTAAATGGACCAAGAGGTGAACACTACTTTGATGAAATGGCCTTAACATAACGCAAAAATGTGTTGGTTTTCTTCCTTGCGATAAACGAGGATTTTCTAATGAAGATGAAGTTTTCAACATGACACGAGCATGGGACAAAGAACGAAGAATCGAACCCATGGCCTCCCAGATACCGGTTGGGCGCTCTAACCAACTGAGCTACGAGAGACTCGTTGTGAGCTAGGCCACTTTACTAGGTTGATATGTGACACGCGTCCTGCATACTGCTAGGATCAGCAATGCCGAAATCATCAACTTGAGGATTTTCTAATTCCTATCTATTTTATTGGCAATGAAATCTGGATCGCGCAAACTTCAAGTTTTACTTTTCTGTTTGTCCTGCAATATCGATATTCTTTAAAAAAAAACATCATACCAAACTAAAACGTAAAAGCAACCACTGGTTCAACTTTCATTTATATCAATCCGATGTAGGGAAAACTGCTTAAAAGCTGATTTAAATTGTTCGCTATGGTCAGTCCTGAAAAAAACTGTTTCGAGACCTCAGAAACCGACAGTCATGCAATTCTGTACATGTGCATTGTGATAACACAGCCCCATTAAGCGTAAAGGTTGCAATAGAGGAAACTTTCACTGCTTGCCAAGGAGAGGAATTGCATTATATTGCCCCCTCCCTCCCTCCCACCATAGTTAACTCCTTCAGAAAAGTTGTATCTTGCTGAGCCCAAAATTAACTTACTGGGGAAGGAACCAGGCCTTAATTGATTGTATTTAGGAAATATTTTTTTGTAAGTCATCAAATTAAATTTTGTAAAAACTATCAATGGTGTGACTCCAAATCATTTGTACACATGTAAAAACTTTTACCTAAAGTTTAGTTGTTTATAACAAAATATTTCTAAAAGAAAAGATAGGTTGCGGCACTGCACACCATGTCTTAAAATTTTGATCATAAAGCGCGAGCCTTGATTGATTGCTTACCAAGTTTACATGAAGTTATGTAAACAAGGTCATGACGTCATGGAATTTTGTAAACGAACCAGAAAATGGTCGCTTTGTTGTCTGTTGAAAGTTTTCGAGAATTCGACAGAAAGTTAAACACCGTTGGTTCCCCTTCCCCCCCCCCAAACTATGTCTCGTGTTTGTATCAGGGTGTCTAAAAAGAGGCGCTGTTTTCTATTTTTGAATTTTTAATTGACTCACAGAAAAAGAAAATAATTATCAAAAAACGTGTTAGGTCAATTACACAAAATACCTACGTCTAGCTTCACTGGTTTAGCGGGATGTCTAAAGTAAATCTAAAATTCGTAAACCCAATTTATCCGAACAGTTAAACGTTTTTATAAATTTATAGATATATTGTGAAGATTTACACTGCTGAGGTGTGAAACGGAACTAAAGAGATCGTTCTCACATAAGAAATAACGGAATGCTGATCTTAGCAATGTTTCATCAACATAGTCTTCTAGGTTTCCATGTCAACGTTTACACAACGGCTACTGGAACAATAAACCCCCTAAAAAGTTACATTTAAATAATTTAGTGAACTTTTATATTCTGTTAGTACCCCCGGAATATATTCGGACTAAAATTAAAACAAACGAATAAACAAATATCGACGCTGAAAAGTTATTTTTTTAGTTTGCAAAACCAAAAAATGTCCGTTTTTGGCAAATGCTAAATAAACTATTGATTGCCAAAGTATGTTTTTTCAGTAGTATTTCTCTTTAATGGTCAATTTGCCAAACGGTTCCAGTCTTTTCTTTTATTCCTTTTAATTTCATAAAATTTGACTAAGACAATGTCAGAATATAGACGATTTTATCTTAGGTAATTAACTTAGGTACAGGTTTACATTCGATATGAAAAAATTGGTTTGTTGTCAGTGAAAAATGGAGTATCTTCCTCGGTTTGAATTATTTGTAATTACAAATTTTCTTTGTAAGTCTTGTTATTTAATAATCTACCCAAGGTAACTGTGAGAACTAGCAATGTTTCCTCGATGGTTTTCAACAGCCAAAAGAGAAAATTGTCTTTGAAACTTACAATAAGTTGAAAAGGTCAAAACTTACCACATTTCGCAACTCAGAAAAACCCTTCATGGCTAGAGATCCCTGTTTAGATTCTACATCGTCTCCTTGTTCAAAACTTAACACATTTCAACATCGAACGCTTTTCCATGAATATATAATTTCTATTTACATTTTAAACCCCAGTCATCCATTGTTGACATTTTGTCAGTTCGTTTAGTTAAATAACAGATGATTTAGCTCCAGGCTTTTCTTAATCTCAATTTTTATTGGTCTCTTAATTGTGTGCCTCTCTTAGTCATTGAATAATGTATCTCTATTAGATCTTTAACAGTTGTGTATCTCTTTCTCTAATTGTGTTCTGTCTTAGTTCCAAAACCCTTTCTTTCTTATTTTATAAGAATACCGAGGCTGAAATTTGCGAAATTGCAAGAATATTTTAAGAATAAACCCGAGGCTGAGATTTGGAAAATAATTTAATTTTGTGTATGAAACATTTGTAAACACAATACAATTATATGTTTTGAACTAAACCGTATAAAATTCTTCCTTTCTCTAAACGGCAAAACTGGCCAACAAAACGATAAAACCTGCACTAGCCAAATGTTTAATGCTAATGACAGTTCGAGGAACGGTACGTGTAAGACATTTGTATGCTATACAGCACAAACGGAATGTCATCGGCTATAATCTAAGAATATTCACAAAAATATTTTCAGCCTTACATCGGAATATTCATTTTCAGCTTGTGCCGGAAAAACAATATTCTCATAGAAAAAAAGAATATATTCAAGTGTAAAGAAATCAAAGTTTGTTTCCTTTAAATTTCTTTATACAGTGAAATACCAATTTCTCGAACCTTCCGATAACTTGAACCAAAAGTCGTTTCCGTTCGATTTGCTTCACTCAGTCGAACACTACAATTTAAGTCTCGATTTCACGAAAAGATTTTCGTTTCCCTTTTCCAAGAAAATTTTAAAACAGGGCAAGTTAAGATTGGACCATTTTTTATCTCCTTTCCGATGTTTTCTTTTGTCTGCTAAAACAGTGATTTTGTGGCACCTTTTGAGCGCGACAGTTGTTCTTCATTCACGCCGAGTCCTGATCGACACGAAAAACTGAAACAACGTAAATACAGGACATTACAACAACTTTTACCCCAAATTGCAACAGCTTAGTAGCCAGTTAAATGAACTGTTTTTTTAGATTTGGATCAGCTACTTGTCAGTTTTTATAGTAACACCATTGAATAAAAAGTTATAACAATGAGTCGAAAGCAAAGTCATCAATACTCGTGTTAATTCTTTTCACTTATTTTCCTTTTACTGTTGTTATTTTTTTATTCTAATTCATCGAAGGCTGTAGTCTGGCAGGCAAAAGCTCGACCTTTTTTCATTGAATTATAGCCAGAGAACCTAAATTTTGAAATTTTAACAATGGATCCATCGCTTTAATACAAAAAAGGAATACTATTAAATTGCCAAATTTGGAACAATCCAAATTGAGTTACACAATGAAGGAAACAATCAACAAAATTAAATATTGAGCGTTAGGGGGCGAGTGGCAAAATCAACTGAATAACAATGGAAGACAGGTGTTAGTACTATACATAAAATTAAGTTTAACGTGTTTATGTTAGAGACGTAAGATGTTAAAATATCCCCAGCTTGTAAAAACGAGACGATAATGTAGTGCCTCCTGAAACAAGTTTTAAGACATTGGTTTCTAGCTATGAAAAATCTTCATGCTTCTGAAGTTGTGGTAAGTTTTTAAATGAAAAGTGTGAGTACTATTAAGCATCAATGTCAAGCTTGTCTAACAGGGTTGATTACCTTTGTTTAAACTGTGACCTTGGAAGAATTTGGTAAAAATGCTAAAAACATATTTAGTCACTAAAAGCTTTGTTGTCGACAATCCATTATAAGTAATATCGGCGCTACTGTTGACAGTATCTTCGTTAGCTTATAAAGAAAAATAATGAAACATAAGAATAGACAGTGGAACTTCTAGATTATGAGGATTATAGACAACACGTTTTTAGAGACGGAGTTAATTTTTAATTACAGAATATTGGCTTTTGCGCTCGAATTGAAATGGTGGAATTCTGGCCAACTAATAATTGTAAATCCATTTCGCGTCAAGGTCCCGTCATAAATTTAGAAAACGAATGAAAACACTGTGCTGCCATTTTAACGGAGCTAGCTAGGTCAATTCATAGTTCATTATAAAGCGCCTTACCAATGATAAAACGGCCATAAGAAGTTAAGTAAAAATCATAACGTCACTTGTTCTGATTATTCGAAGCTAAGCTTTCTTTTCTTTTTTCCTTCTCAAGGTTTTTGGTTGTTCATTCGAGCTACCAAAATATCAATACGCAAACTAAGTATTTACAAAGTGAATAGAAATAATTTTACAGTTTGCAGTTTACAATGAGGTATCTTTTACACAAAACATTTTTTCTAGCAACCTATTACCGCAGTTCTCCTGTACTGTTGTGAGAAAATTTGCACGAATCGTGCGTTAGCAACAAATGCTCTTGTGGACCTCTTTCAGTGAAAATTTGCACAAGTTTCCCACAATCGTTGCGAAATAAGTCAGTAAACTTGATTTTGACTTCGTGAAAGAAAAATTTCCCAGTATACTACACACATTGAAAAATAAATAAATAAATAAATAAATAAATAAATAAAAAGAATGTCTGGCTACGTTTTCGTTACAGAAAGCCTCGGAATGACTAAATTGCATGACACGATTAACCTGATGAGGCTTAACCTCAAAATCACATTCTATATTTTAAAGAAATTATTTGTGAAACCGTTCCTTTTTAACAGTATCGTAAATAGAAAATCTCCTTGACTTTTTTTTAATTTCAATAACTATAATAATCGCGTTTAAAGGAGCAGTGTCACGATTTTTAAGTCATTTTTCTAACTCTTTCCAAAGTGAAGAAAACATCAAAATAATAGTTGTGTAATGTAGAAAAAAAAAAGGATTAATAAAAACGCGAAAATAACAAGGATGGTTTCAACTGTCAAAGATTAAGACGGATTACGAACGATAAACTTGAAAAAACTTGCCAGTTTTTTTCAAGATGGGTTGTCCGTGACGTAGCTTCTTTAAGACATGTACGATAGACAATACAACTTTATGGAGGATGCGCTGGGCAAGTAAGAAAAAGCCTTGCTGCATGGGATTTCCCGCCAAATTATCACTGAAATAAAGCAGCAGAACGGTAATACGAAATGCGAACACATTGGGGTAAAAAATATAATTAAACCTGAACTTGAAAGCTCAAACTTAATGATGTTAAACAGCTTAAGATAAACGACATTGTTCACCGTCGTTTTGCTTGAAGAAAATCTCAACAGGTTTCTTTAAACATTTCCTTTTACGTTTCTTAGGAAAATAAAATTTCGTGCGCAGTAAAAAATGCTAGCGGGGAAGCCTCGTCAGGGAAGAAAGCAATTTGGCCTGTTTGTTCTAATGTTTGTCTGTAATTAAATATGAACTAATTCACATGTAATGATACTTTATTCCGCTTATTTAGTGAAGAGATGAAAATAATGTCGGCAACGTTTTCTATTCGTGCTGACATTCTACTGACTTTACTTACTTATCGAATATATAATATGCTTTATTTAGGCCTTAACACCTTTATAAATTTTTAATATTATTGTACCATTCAACGAGCTGTTTTCACTTAGTAGAATCTGATACACAACTTTGTGTAAACATCAGTTAAACGATATTCCTGAAATTCTGTCGAGAGATTAGTTCGAATATCATTAGGGCCAGGTCGCACTAGAGGACAAAATTGTTTTTGTTGAGTTAAAATTTTACTCAAATTTCTGTTTCCGGTAAAAAATTATTTTGGCGTGCTAGGGTCGCACCAATTTATAGATTTGCCAAACAATGTGTCAACAGGAGAATATTAAATTCGAGATCCAGCTTGAATTGAGTCACGTTAACGTGGAATTGCGGCACGAAGCTTTCGCTTTCCATAGGATTTTAGTCCTTTTAACCTGCATGCAGGCTACAATGGGAAGCATATTCAATATGCAATGTATTTAATGCCTGCACAACTTAAACATTCAGCTGGTTCTGTTTAATTATGAGCACCAAATCAGGCAACGTAGACGGCGAAGACTGTGAAGACGACATATCCCGCATCGGTGGCAATTGCCAAGACCAAATGGATCATGGTTTGAAATCAACTTTAGCAAAGCATTGGAAGTCATATATGGCCACGAAGGATCCATATCGTGACGAGGTTGGCACCAAAATCAGGAGAATATTTATTTTAGCGCAATTTTCACTTCCCTTTTACGTCTCGATTGACATCTTAATAGCTTTTTTGACGTTTTGGGGCATTTTGTCGAGGTCCAGAGCTTGGCAATTTTAAGTGCCGGCATCTTTGAAAATTTGGTACATTCCGCTCATTTTTGAAAATGTCTGACAAATCGGTCGCACTAGAAAAACCCATTTGATGACAGATTTTTTTGTAAACTAAAGATGACATGCTTTAAGTGACTTAAAAAAAACAGTAAACGTTTGGTCATTTCAAAATTTGAGATTGTGGATTTTAAATCGAGAGAAGCGTCATTGTAGAAGAAATAATAGTAATTCAAGTGCACAGCACGGCTGTACGTGAGAGAACAATACCTTACGTAAATATTTGCTCAACATTTTATTATATTTTAGCAAATCAGAAAATAAGGCAGTCTGTGCGTGAAACGGGTCGTCAGGAAACTGCACGACCTCGAGTATAATTCGTGACCTAAAATTGCACGAACCTTTAAAGCAGTATATAAAACAAAAGTCGTGGTCAGGAAACCTGAGAAAAAACTATTTTTAGTGAAAATGTCAGAAATTTGCTGAGTTTAACAGAACAGTACAGTATTAACGTGAGCGATCGTCTCTGTAAAGGCTGGTTCTCATATGATCGCCTCGATGGTTTCTATCGCCTCTGTCGCTTCAAAAAATTGCTTGCCATCGGGGCAATTATATCAGAACATTACAGAGACGATCACTAAAGTCTGCGACGATCGGGGCGATCAAGATCGCTTCGATCGCCCGTGTTCTATCCGGGCGATCGGTCGCAGACCGCGGCGATTGCGAACTACTTTCACAGAGGGAGACGATCGAAGCGATCTACACTGTTCCATGGTACATCTCCTATCTTCTCGTTATTGCCGTTTTACACGGAAGACGCAAAAGGAAGGCCAAACGGAAACGTAGTTCTGGGTAATACTGATGCACCATGGGACATTCTGATAGGCCTCCCTTTTCCTCCTTCGCCTTAAAACGGAAATAACGAGACAATAAAGGGCCACTAGGTTTGATCTTGCATCGAAGGCTGCCATAAAAAACACACGTGCGTCGATCGGGATAAAATCGAATTTTCATATGCGGGAACAAAAAAAGGATCATGTATTATTATCTTGTTTGATTAACCCTACATTTTTCACTTTCATGAGTATAGAATTTTATTCCGACGCACGCACAAGGTTTTTGTAACTCGTTTCATTATGTTGAGTTTGGCGTCAAAATAATGGTTTCGGACTAAGGCTTTAAGGCTGGTTCTCATATGATCGCCCCGATCGTCGCTTCAAAAAGTTTGCTTGCGATCGGGGCGATCATATGAGAACATAACAGAGACGTCTGCGACGATCGGGGCGATCGCGATCGCTTCGATCGCCTGTGTTCTATCGGGGCACAGAGGGAGACAATCGAAGCGATCCAAACTGTCCCATGGTGCATCAGTATTACCCAGAACTACGTTTCCGTTTGGCCTCCCTTTTGCGTCTTCCGTGTAAAACGGCAATAACGAGAAGATAGGAGGCCACAAGGTTGGCCTTTGCATCGAAGGCTGCCATAAGCGATATCGGAGTTTTGAAAAAACACACGTGCGTCGATCGGAATAAAATCGAATATTCATATGCGGGAACAAAGAAAGATCATAAATTATTATCTTGTTTGATAAACCCTATTTTGCATATACCAGACGATCGGGGCGATCATATGAGAACTTTCTGATCGCTTCTAATCGCTTCGATCGCCTCAGAATTTGCAAACGACAGAAGCGACAGAGACGATCGGGGCGATCATATGAGAACCAGCCTTAACGATCTTTAACCGGGCACTTTGCATGTACCAAACGATCTGGGCGATTTACGAGAACCCCCGATCGCTTCCAATCGTTTCGATCGCCTACGATCGTCTTATAGAATTTGCAAGCGACAGAAGCGATAGAAACGATCGGGGCGATCATATGAGAACCAGCCTCAATGTTCTCATATGATCGCCCCGATCGCAAACAAACTTCTTGAAGCGACAGAGGCGATAGAAACGATCGGGGCGATCAAATGAAAACCAGCCTTAATTAGCAAACACATTTTGCGACAGTCACATTTCAACAATTCACTTCTCTTTTCTTGCAGGCCGTTCTCTTATATGTATTGATTATATCCATATTTTCCCAGTTTGGTAAGTACAAAATTCACTTGTTTTTAAGGTGACTCCAAAGTTATCTTGGGCGCGCTCTCCCATGACAAACTTTGGGTCATATGTTCTTCGGCTTTGACACGATGACTGTGAAACCTTGAGAAAACGTTCACCAATCGTTCCGTTATAATATGAAAGTACTGGTGCTATTAGAACTTAAGCGGACCCCAAGTTTTGAATAAGTTATACCCAGTGAAACATTTTGCTGAGTTTGTGCTTAATTTCTGGAATCTTTTTCTTTTTTGACCTAATACATAACCTAACCAAGCTTCAGCAAAATTGTTGGAGAAGACTTAAGTGCGTAAAGATGTTGCAATATTTTTGCAATGAGTTTTGCAACTGTGTACTTCTTTCCTCAAGAGTCCTCATGGGCCCGATGAGGATAAGTAAGTAAGTAACTTCTTTTACTGAATTGAAGATGTTGAAATTATACACTTCTTCACTTCTAATTTGGGGCGTAGCTTACGTGCAGTTATTCTAATAAAATTATGAGTACGAAATGGCACGTGTACGTGCGGCAGAACTTTTAATGAGGGGTGTAAATGGTATACGTTTTTTTTTTTTCAAGTTGATGCAAAATATGTCGAAAAGACGCAAAAAATTCCGAAAGTGCCGTGAAATTTGACCAATTTTACACGAGCCGTACCTGTAAAGGTTCGTGAACGCGTGCTCCGCTGTATAGTTCATTTTATACATTTACACATTTGCCTTTTGTAATTTGCAAGTGGACAGAAGGATATTTAAAAATATCGACCATATCAAGACTTTGTTACTCTGAATCAATTGAAGTTGTGTCGTTTACTTTTCGCTGAAAACGGAAAAGCCCAAGAATTATTAACACCCGGGTCACTGAGGTATGCCCGTGACCTACCTTTCTCGATAGTGGCATTCCAAACTAAGATCTTACTGATACTGTGCAGTAGATATTTATTGTAAACATCGAGTTATCCGATCTGACGAAAAACTCGACCAGAGGAATATATTTTGTTAGTTGCCAGGTTATTGTTACAAACTGTAAGTGATCATTTTCATATGGAGAATGATGACCGACGCTGTACATTGCAGTCCACAATACATGATAAAATATAGCTAACTTGCGTACGCAGTGAAGACCCAATTAACCTTGCCGTAACTGGTATCACTCCACTTCACTTTTATATGTTACCATCGGTGCACGTTCCATGTTGTCTACTCTTGTGACAACACTAGTAAAATATACTAAGCAATATTTCGCTTTAGTGTATACTAAAACAGTGGATAGCGCTTTTGGCGCGCGCTGATTGCCCACTCAAACTCCGAATATCCTTTGCTATTCACCTCCGAGCAACGCGCGCGAGAGAATTGTCATCTTTGACCGGAATAAACTAGTCAAAAACATCCTTTCGGGGGCTTATATTATCTCACTGTTTTAGTATATACTTAAACAACTATTCACCTCAGTGTCGGTGGCTAGAAGTGGATATTTACCGAGTTGCGATGCGGCGAAATAAATGTGAATAGTGTTATTTAAATAACCAATTCTCTAAAAAAAAGTTTTATGCCCTTTCATGCAGTAAATTCCTGCAGCAATTCCCCATGCCAAAATGGAGGGACCTGTACAGTTACTGGTGCTAGTAGTTACAGTTGTCAATGTGCTGAGGGATTTCAAGGAGACAACTGCGAAAGAGGTAACAAATGTTTTCACTCAACAGGTACATCAATTTTTACGCCATCTCAATTCCGAGGGTCTCAATGGGTTTAGCTGTTAACCGTAAAACGCCCACAAATTTAGCTGTTGGGCGTAAAAACTGGAAAATTTTAACCGTTAGCCGTTAGAATGGTCCAAGGACCTAAAATACGTTTTCAATAATGGAAATTTATTTTTAACTTTCAAAAACAATGGAAACTAATTTTTATTTTCTATTCACCGTAATGGAAATAAATTAACCGTTAGGCGTAAAAAGGCCAAAATTCCCGTAAAGGCCGCCACCCCATTGAGACCCTCAATTCCTTCTTAAGAAATTATTGTTAACATCTATAATCTTGCCGGAGTTTGTTCTTCTTAGCTTTAATTGTTGTACAGGCCATAGACGCCATTTTGGTCACGTAATCCACCGTACAGGAAAAGATGGCGGCTGTACATTTAACCACAATACCTTGTGAAACTAACACATCGTCTGTGTATTGTTTTCATGTAATCGCCCCGATCGCAAGAGATCTTTTTGAAGTGACAGAGGCGATAGAAACGATCGGGGCGATTAGATGAGAACCAGCCTTAAGAGTTGCCAGAATCTAGTTTTTGGCTGTGGTTCGAATTCTTGACAGGTATCACGATCATCCCCGACACGCTTATGTGGGAAAACTGAAAAATTCCAAAAATGCGCCTTGTGCTGATATCTGCTCAACCTGCCTCTCAGGCTGGCTTATTTTCGGGGAGGGATTATATACGGGGAGGGGGGGGGAGTTCCTTATTTTGGGATGGAAATGTGCATTTAAACATTTTTTGTTTCTTTTTGGGCAGAATTACTGTGACTGAATTTTATTCGTGCATACAAGAATACCAAAGAGTAAAACTCTTTAAACATATAAATATAAAACTCAAAACAAGTCCTAGTCGTAGTTTAAGTTGCTCTGAGCATTCTCTAACAACGTAAACACAAAACAAGCCGTGCAATAGGCCGGCTTATAACTAAATATAAGCCCATGCGGCATAACCCCCCCCCCCCCTCCTCCTCCCCCGCCCCTTTCGGGACTTACCTTATTATAGAATATAACGAAGCATTTTAACAACGCGGACAAAATTAACGCCAAGTTACGAAAAGTTCTGGTTAAATGCTTTGAATTAACGAGTTCAAATAAATAAAATTAACGCTAATTTTTGAAATTCGCGTTAATAACATGTATCGTTAATTTCCCATAGTAAGGTATGTCTACCTTCTAAAGTCTAAGGCAAAACAAACGCGTAAATTCACTTTTTATCTATAGAAAATAAAAATTAAAAAATTCTTCTAATTTTGCACTTTTTCTTTTATAGCGTGTGGCTCAGTGGTAGAAAACACACTGAAAAGTCCTGGATATCCTAATAACTACCCTATTAATTTGGTGTGCGTTTATCACGTTCCAATTCCGAGTGGCACGGCCTTGAACATTTCCTTTGTTGATTTTCGACTAGAGTTTGTGTCCGATTGCAGGTGAATAATTTACTGAGGCCATGCAACTTATACGTATATCTGGGTCAATAAGATTCTTTAATGATGTCTACACAGAATTTGAAGGTCAAGAAATACAAGTTTTAGTTGTTCATTTTTAACCCACCCTTTTACTATTTGCTTAAGAGGTGCTCCTCACTTGGAGCTTATTTCACTTTCTTAGAAGAAACAACGTCAGATGTAAATAAAAATATTATAAATTAGCGGGGGGGTTGCCCTCTCTATCCGAGCCAGAGGCTATGTAAAAAGCGCATGACAATAATTAAAATACAATAATCAAAAAATATATAAAAGATTTTATGCAACGGGCAACGCGATGAAATTGCCAATCAAAGCGGAGATTTTGTTCACGGAATAAACAAAACAGAAACATAAAAAACAATGTAAACCATGCACTATTAGCGTCAGAAAATTTGTATTTTCTGCGGGAATTGTGTATTTTACTTTATCTGTTTTGCGCTGTAGGTTTGACTACGTGGAAATTAAAAATGACACCAACCATCTATTTGGGCATTATTGTGGAGAGACGACTGGGCATACAGTTCTTGTAATTGGTCAATATGCAAAGTTGAAATTTCGCTCAGACACCAATACGGTATACAGAGGATTTCACTTGGTTTTCACTGCTGTTCCACTTGGTGAGTACAAAATAGTTATCTGCTGGGTCGGACTCAAATAAAATGACGCATAATCAAAAAATATATGGAATGCTGAAATTACGGTCTAAAAATATTCCGATGTTTCGAGGATAACCCCAAACGAGTGTTGGTGTTTTCCTGAAACGTGACTGTTTTAATACCTGCACACTCTAGGACGCAGTTGTACAAAGAGTGGATAAGGCTACTCCTTTCGGGTGGAGCCTCCTCGTATAGTCCACTATAGGGAGAGACCCCGCCCCCCTTCGGGCGTAGTATTCTATTCTCACCGGTCTCACCTGCCCTTATATTGAGTTATGGGCGATCTGCCTCGCAAAACGGATGCGAGAAACACAGAATAAAACCTAATAAGACACCAAAAAACCGCCAAAACACCCAAAACTCAAAAGGAAAAACTCACAAGGAGAAGGGAAAACCCCAACAGAAAAACAAACCCAGCCCGACACTAAAAATAGAGAAATACAAAAGCCGAACAACAAGTATAATTTATTCTTTGGAAACAGAGGAAACAAGGCGCTTCAAAGGAGGCTGACTTGGTCGATCCTTGTTAATCTTGGAGGACTCAATAACTGGGAGCGAAGCACTCGTAAGCGCGTCTGCAGGGGCTCCAGCTCGCAAAACGTCGGCGAGCTTCATATAATAGGAGGCTCTAGAGGAGCTCTTCCAGCCCACGTGGCACATAATATCCGCGAGAGGGGAGCCAGAAAAAGCTAGAGTCAGGCGCAACCACTTCTAAAGCTATGCAGCGTCTCTCCCTCATCGATTTTAGCTTGCCCCAGGTAGAACTTCAAGCGAGACTCGGCAGTGGAAGATAAGAAAGGTTTATCTAAAACGCTGCCTTGCGGAGACGTAGGACGGAAAAGATAGCCGTGACGCAAGTCCACACCATATTCTGGGAAAAAATTTTCATAGCCCTAACCGGGCATATAGGGATTTGGATGACAACGCATACCGAAAAGGTTGGAACTTCCATCTCTAAGGGTTTTACCCCATAGTGGTTAAACAAAAAACCGTCATCGCTTGGGAAACGGGCAATTTCCATTGTTTTAATCTGTCCCAAGTCACCACTCCTATCACCACTAAAGAACAAATTTTGAAGAAAGCCTGATCCCTGGCAACTATAAAAACTCTGTTGGCGTAGAGGGTTGATAGGAGGCGCTTTTCGAGAAAATAGGAGAGCGAGGCCAACTTGTCGACAAAAAGAGGGGTGGCTTGTTTAGGCGTGATTCTAGCCTGGAGCTGTTCTTGTGTTACAGACTTAGGTACTGCTGACCAAGTCGTCGGAGGCAGGGTTGCCTAACGATAAACCTGGGAAATAGGGGGAAACGCGTAAGGATTAGAAAAGATGGCTGGAAGCAGAGAGGGAGACTGAGCAAACAAATTCACTCCAGCAGAACCAGCAACAGGATACGGAGAAAAAAAGGGGAGGGGGGAGCCGTCCAAGGAAACTTGCGCATTGGAGGGGAGGGCCATGAGGTCGGCGGAATGGGGCCCGAACTCAGACTGGATACGACGCCAGGAATCGCCAGAAAGTTTAGAATCTTGAAGCGATAAAGAACGCGACGGCGGATCAGCCGGGTTGAAAGCCGATGGGACATAAAAGAGGTTCAACTGAAAAAAGTAACTAGTGAAAGCAAAAGTTTCTTTGAGCGTCAGAAAGCTGGTGAGACTAGTCCTTGACGGTTCGTTGTATAGGGTCTGACTATCAGTAAGGTCAACACGACGACCCTGCACAGGTCGGAGAGGCCTCAAAACGTTTACAAGGCTAGGTTTCCTCCACACGATACTGTGCTCTAAATCCGAGGGGGGCAAAAATCGTGGATGGAAATCGGCTCAGAGAAAGGACAAGAACTCCACCCCAAGCAAAAGAAGAAGCGTCGGACGCGAGCTGGATTTGAGTGTGGAACTCCGTAAGCCAGGGAAGGCAGCCCTGCCACTCCTAAGAAAAGTCCAGTGTCCGATTTCCTCTGATAGCGAAACCTTGAGAGGACGCGAAGAACGAAGACCTTTAGAAATCGCAAGTTGACCTCATAAGTGAACAGCGCGCCTGGGACCGCGTATGAGAAAGAAATGCACTTCCCGGCGAAACGCTGTAAGGTTTTACATCACCGTCGTAGACGATAAAAAAACTCCGTAAGAGCAAAAACTTGAGTCTTTTTTCCTCTAGGGTGGCTTGACGGACAGTCGATGAAACAGAAGGACACTGCCTAGGGACCAGATGGACTTTTGGACATAATACCAGCAACGAAGAGTATAACACACAATGAAAATCGCGGAAGAGGCCCTGGCGAGGCACGCTCCGATCTGAGACAGGGCAGCATAAACAGGGGTAACTCGGCCAAAACTGATCTCGCCGGTGTGGCGATCGTCTATATAAAGCAAGCATGGAATCCCTATAGAGCGAAAAAAGCGAGGCTAAAGCTGTGGAATGATAATATATATATATATATGCGGAGGACTTCCAACCGAAGGGATCGCGTTACTGACATAGTACCGTTCCACTGAAAACCAAGAACTTCCTACTGTCGGGAGAGAGAAGGATGTGATGGTAGCCCGATTTATCATCGCAAACAGATTGAAAGGAGCCTTTGGAGACATACGTGGGAATCATGGAGAGGTTATCAAGACGAAAAGGGGTATCCATTATCCAAAATCGAGGAAACGATTGTCGCGACATAACCGCGGTTTCGAAGGTTCTCAGTAGGGGCATGACTAAATAAGGAGGGGAATCGCCCACTTTACCCCAGAGGGAGATGGCTCCCGATTTTAAGCCAGCGGTTATAGAATCATTAATGAAATCTACGAACGATTCACAGGATGGGTTATTAGCAAACATTCGAGCCGGAGGGACATCAGAATCAAAAAACTCCCCTTTAAAGTGCCCCCTAAAGGGCCTAAAAAAGTCAAAAATGTTCACAAAGTCTCTAATCCAGCTCAAAACGGTATTGGCCAAATCGCACGGAGCGGAACGGGCTATGAACTCCCAAAATCCGTAATGAAATGGCGATTTCCTGCTACAAGACTCTGGGTCCCTGAAGGCCAGCATGGAGACATCTGCTAACATGGAGCGTCAAAACGGATTTAAAGCTATCAGTAATGTGCGCATTAGAGGCACCACCCTTGAGCCGCGGAGAGAGGATCACCATCAGAAGCAACCCAGCGGATAGAATTCTGCGGCAAACAGGCCAGCTGGGAACTGGGCGAAGGCGGATTGCAAACTTTGACACGCTTCGCAGGAGGCTGCAAGGGAGGAAAACGCAAGGATGAGCGCGATAAGGGGCGCGGCTCAAGGGGTGGCGGTTTTATGCCTTAGTAATCCGAGAGGGAATGAGATTCCCTTATAAAACTGCCAACCAGAGCGGGAAAGGAGGGAAACGGAAAAGAAAAGAGAACGGAAAAGAAAAAACGCAGCGCATGGGCAAAAACATAAAGGAAAAACAATAAAATATAACGACAAAATAGAGCTTCATTTATTCAAAGTAGGTGCAAAAAATAAATGAATGTCTACGGAAATAAACGAAAAGCCAAAAAACAAAAAACTAGGGGTCATTGGGGGTTGGAATTGTCCCTAGAACGGGGGTTCGGGGATATGGATTGAACCTGCCCCTTGCAGGCCCCGAAGCTTCTGAAACAGAACGGAGAGGTGTGGCCGGGGATTCTGCAAAAATGACAAACCAAACGAGCGTTCTTGAAATTAGAACGAGCCGTCGAAGAAGAAGAGGTGGAGGCTGGAGCGGATGCTCGGAGGGACTTCGACCTTTGCAATCGAATCCAAAACCCTGGAGTGATCCTTATCTAAAAGAGGGCCAAAAAGTAAGCATGGAATTCTTCTACGGGTTTATCAAGACGATCCCTCAGGGCACGGGTAGCCGCCGACAAAAAAGTCGCCTTTTCATGTTTCGAGTCCTGGGCCACCACCACAAGGTCTTCAGCCAATGTTAGGGCAGCGTACTTATCGAAATCTGGCTTTCGCCGTAAACCGTAGCCTGAAAGGTTAGTTAAACCACTTTCGACGTTAGTCTTCTGGCGGTTCTCCAGAGCTTGAATTCGTTAAAGTAACGGGCAGCTAACGGTAAAATGCAAATGGAAAACAAAGCGGATAATTAAAAATAGTATGCCAAGGGGTGAATAAAATAAAACACCCAAAAATAAAAAACAAAAAACAATAAAACAAGGCAACAAAAACTAAATATGCAAACAGAAAACAAAAAAAAAGCTAGACGAAAATCGCACATACGGCAAAGCAGGCCCTTGTGGGCTCAGCGTAAAATAATGACAAAACAAAAAAAACACATAAGATCTAGGCTACGTGGCAAGAAAGATAAACTCCGCAAAAGCAAAATAAAATATCATAGGCCAATACACACGAAAACAAAGAACAAAAAAAGAACCGTATTTACTCGATGCGCCGCGGCGCTTAAATTACGCTTCAGGCGGCGCTTATTCGGGGCGGCGCTATTGAGGGCGGCGCTATAAATTGGACGCCACAAATCTTATCTTTTACAGTTATTGAAAGAGCGATTTGATGGTCAGTATTTGTCTCTTGCTGAGACAGAAGTGGCGCTAGCTGTCGTGGCAAAGTTTGCAGCCTTCACAACATTTACAGAACTACGTATTGTAAGAGTGTTGAATAGAAAAACTAATGGGAGAGCGATAAAACAATCACTCACACTCACTCATAACTGCGAAACATCGCTTTTGATGCAAAGAAATGTTCAAGCTTGTTTTAGAGTTGCTTTGTAGTGCCGTTTAAAGTTAAATGAAATTTTCAAATAAACGCCGCATCGGGACTGCGGCGCTTATTCGGGGGCGGCGCTTATTAATTTTTTTGACTCAAATGCGGCGCTTATTCGAGGGCGGCGGTTATTCGGGGGCGGCGCTTATTCGAGTAAATACGGTATGCGAAACAACGAACCATGAGACGAAATAAGGCCAACTAGCTCACATCGAAAGTGGAAAATCTTTTGGGCTCCGCTCAAAACAAAAGCAAAATTGCATGAACAAAAAATAAATGTTGAGACAAAATGAGGCCAATTAGCTCACGGCGAAAGCGGGAAACCTATCGGATTCCGCTAAACTACAGAAAAAGTATATGTCAAACGACAAGCCACGAGACAAAACAAAACCAATTAGCTCACGGCGAAAGCGGGAAAACCTTTTGGGCTCCGCTCAAAAAATAGCAAAAGTGCATATGCAAAACAACAAGCCATGAAATAAAATAAAGCAAATAGCTCACGGCAAAGGCGGAAAAACCCTTGGGGTTCCGCTAAAGAAACAACAAACAAAGCATAAGCAAAAACAAGAAGCCATGAGACAAAAAGAAGCAATTGGCTCACGACGAAAGCGGGAAAGCCTTTTGGGCTCCGCTAAAACAATAGCCAACTGCATATGCAAAAACAACGAGCCATGAGATAAAATAAAGCCAATAGCTCACGGCGAAAGCGGGAAAACCTTTTGGGTTCCGCTATAAACAACTGACAAAGCATATGCAAAACAACAAGCCATGAGACAAAATGAAGCCAATTAGCAGACGGCAAAAGCGGGAAAACCTTTTGGGTTCCGCTAAAAAACAAAAAATATATGCAAAACAACAAGCCATGAGACAAAAAGAGGCCAATTAGCTCACGGCGCAAGCGGGAAAACCTTTTGGGCTCCGCTAAAACAATAGCAAACTGCATATGCAAAAACAACGAGCCATGAGATAAAATAAAGCCAATAGCTCACGGCGAAAGCGGGAAAACCTTTTGGGTTCCGCTATAAACAACTGACAAAGCATATGCAAAACAACAAGCCATGAGACAAAATGAAGCCAATTAGCTCACGGCAAAAGCGTGAAAACCTTTTGGGTTCCGCTTAAAAAAACAAAAACATATGCAAAACAACAAGCCATGAAACAAAAAGAGGCCAATTAGCTCACGGCGCAAGCGGGAAAACCTTTTAGGTTCCGCTAAAAAACAAAAGCATATGCAAAAACAACAAACCATGAGACAAAATGAAGCCAAATAGCTCACGGCGAAAGCGGGAAAACCTTTTGGGTTCCGCTAAAAACAACACAAAAATATAAGCAAAACCGTCCATGAGACAAAATAAAGCCAAGTAGCTAACGGCGAGAGCAGGAAACGTAAGCTCCGCCCGAAAAATAGCGAAAACCCCGGCAAAACCAACAAAAAATAATAAAGCGAAACGAAACGTAAAATAACAAACTACAAAGTAGAGCGGGGGAACAGTATAGCTAACAAACAACGTGGAGACATGAATGGGAAGAGGGCGAAACACGTGGAGTACCAAATAAAACGGCGTACGAAAGAAAAAAGTATAAAAACAAAAACTAGAATACCTCGAGATTTTCTGCGTTCGCCGCAGGAACGTTCTCTGCAGGAAGGGCTTCTGCAGGAGGAGCCGGAGCAGCAGCAGGAATAATGGCGTCTGCAACGGGGTTGTCCGGAGCGTGGGGAATCTGTTCGCCTTGTTCAGCCATAACGTAAACGAGAAAGAGAACGGTGATGTGTACCGGACGCAATCTTAGTTAAAATGGCAACATGCTAATTTGCTAACTCTCTTATATAAGTGCTTGGGTAAGACCGCTGAGAATAGTACATCCATTTACAGTGCAATGTATGTCTATACAAGTCTCAGTGGTAAAATCCGGAGACAGAACAGTAACCAATCATTTAATTGCACAATATTAAGAGTCTAGATTGCGCAGACATTTTTTGGGCCTGTCGGCACACACTTTTAGAGCCCAACCAAGAACCGGTCTCTGTGAAGGCCTAATGAATAAAGTTAAATGTTGACTGAAGAAAAAGTTATTTCCGATAAATAAATACGCCCTAAGTGGCGTAATTTGGCCTTTCTACATAACGGGCTTGGAAAATTTGTTGTAGCTGATTCTGTTGTTCATTTTCAGTTTATGGACGTGACTGCTTGGATCTGCTTCATAAGGGGTACACTGAGAATGCCGTTTATGGCATCAATCCAGATGAACAAGGCTTCATTTCAGCTTGGTGTGACCAGCAAACAAATGGGGGCGGCTGGATCGTCTTGCAGCGGAGATTTGACGGTTCTGTGGACTTTTACCGCGACTGGAATAATTACAGAAAAGGATTTGGAGACTTCGTGTCGGAGTTTTGGCTCGGAAATGAAAACATCCATAAAATCACCACACAAGATTCACGACTTTTAATAGAGCTCAAGGACTTTGACAACCTAACAGCGCATGCGTCTTATGAGTCTTTTTACGTGGGCACAGAAACCGAAAAGTATGTTGTGCAACTTACAGAGTTCTCTGGGACAGCAGGAGATTCCATGGCCCTCCATAACGGGATGCTGTTTAGTACGCAGGATCAAGATAATGACCTACACGCAGTTAATTCCTGTGCACAACAGTATATGGGGGCGTGGTGGTACAACGGTTGTCACAAATCGAATCTAAATGGTCAATATGGCGATAATACTTTCGGCGAGGGTATTAACTGGTATGCTTGGAGGGGGCACACGTATTCCCTCAAGGAATCCGCGATCAAAGTAAAGCCCCTTCGAGGTAAGGTCTTGAAAGTGTTCTTGGATGGCATGGGAGATAGGAGGCTCTTCTTTTAACTCTATTTACAGGACCGAGCACTTTTGAAGTTCATGGGCCTCAGGTGGAGGGAGGTGGAGAAGGGCGGGGTTGGGACGGCAAGGGGGGAGGAAGCAGGGCATTATTTCATAAAGTAAAACATTTGCTACAAAGAGGGGAAGGGAGAAAATTTTCATAAGAGTTTTGTTTTATAGAGGTTTTTTTCTATATGTTTTACTATTATTATTGTATTGGGGGGAAGAATATCGTTCGTTATATCGAGACTTCGCTATATAGAGGTTGGTTAAATCGAGGTTCCACTGTATCTGAAAATGAACTTAAATGGTGTATCAAACCTTTCAAAAATGTCAATATTGCGTTCACGTGTAGAATATAAAATTCCCCAACATTGATTCATTGATTAGGAATACTGAATTTTTAAAGGTGCTACAATATAATATATCCACACTGCACGCACGATTAATAAATGATTCTGCTTTTACTCCTTTTACTTATTAACTTTGCTTATAACCCACACTCCTCCACTGAATGCCTTGACAAGCGAGTCAGCTTTTACTACTTTTACTCACTACCGTTACCCTGATCATGATAATCTCCTGCTTTTGTCTTAAGAACGTGAGTGGCATTATGAGCTGATATTCAGTGGTGAGTCATCAGACTACATACTCCTTCCTCGAATCACCGATCTCAGGGACTTTGCAGCTTGCTGGTGGCTTAAAACCGAAGTACCAACAGGCTGGTCAACAGTTTTTTCGCTTCATAATTATCAAAATGAAAGCGTCGTTAGTTTTTCCTACAATGGAGGTGATAGCTACACATTTCAAGTCAACAATAACCCTACGTGAGGAACTGTTTTCCTTTTAAATATACACCCACCTAACATATCTCAAATAATATGTTCTTCGATTACCGTTAATCTCTAACGCGCACTCTCTGTTTTTTTTTTTTTCAAAAAGGAGAAACTGCGAAGTCAATTGTCTTTTAGCAAATTATCCGCATAATACCTTCCAGGGGTAGTTTGCAAAGGTATAAAGGTATTTTTTTTCCTCAATGATTTTGCTTTCACCGTTTGCTCTCCCTCTATGACTCATTTAGTTTGATCATCTCAGGCGTCTACAGAGAGAACAAGTCTTCTCTGTTTAGACGTTCACGGTAAAAGTCGAAAACATTGAATCCTTCAAGTTGCCGGGATTCGCCGTTTTGGGCCACAAGAGCGGCAGTGCAAAACAGTCGTGATTCATTTACGTTTAATAAGCATGGATTTCTTCACATTTTTCGTGATTATTCGCAATGCTACGCATTCACCATAAGAATGTAAAACACAAGTTAGCTTATGTGGGCGTCCTGTGGCTAATGTAGAATTAGGATCTTTATGTATCGTACAAATTTAGACGTTACTTCTACCATAATTCCGTACCCCCTCCCACCCCTGACATACCCATTGGACAAAAATACAGTTGAAATCTAAAAACTTTTTGCTATTTTATCAGCACTTTTAGCGTCCAAGATGACGTCATTACAGATGGGCGCTGGCATCACATGTGCATTACAAGGTCCTCTGGTAATGGAAATTGGACATTTTACAGCGATAGTTTAAAGAATGCGGAAGGAGTAGGCCTGGGACCTAACTATGGCACAGATGTCGGCTATTTGCTCATTGGGATGTTTAAAGGCGCCTTAACGCGCTTTAACATGTGGGACAAGTACATCGACGATGCTTCTCAGATAGAGAAAATAGCACATGCGTGTTCGTCTCTAACCGGAAACGTCGTGCCATGGCCGGAAGTGCATTTATGGCGAAAGGGGAACGTATTGAAAATGAATTCTACACTTTGTAATTTCTCAGGTAAGATGATTAAATCTTAATAATAATAATAGCAATTATTGGAAGAAGTTCTTGTGGCATCCGAAACAATCAAAGCGAACAACAACGTTAACAACAACAACAACAACATCTTTGTTATCTATAATCAAATGTGCACATTCAAACAACGTTTGCTTCCATGCAACTTGGACCGCTAGTTAAATTAAAAACAATCTGCCCTGAAGGCTGCAGTGCGACAAAGGCGACAAAGGCTCTTTTACTCTTTGATTTGAAGAGGAGGGAGAAAAAAGTACATTTATATAAATAATGTTAATTTTGGAAGTTAACCATCCCTTTATTATACTTCTCATGCAGAATCATCCCATTGGAATTTTGAAAGAAAATGGGTTCACTTTCCCCGAGTGTACGATGGTGTTTCCGGTAAAAAAGGAACTTTTTCAACCGAAAGCTGGGACTCACTGAAGGGTGTGGGGAGCATAACAGCTTTCGATGCTCTTGATGTTGGTGATTATAATTCAGAATGTCTCAGTGATCCAAATCTTTGTCATCAAGGACTGTCGCTAAGTTTCTGGCTACGTCACAAACGTAAGTGCAGTTTTTCCTTTGCCTTCTTTTAAAATAGCTTCAAGCATACGTGATGTCAAACTATAACCACAGATAAAAAATAGTTGGGGAGGTTGAAAAAATATGCCCAATTACAATGATTTTTTAATTCAAATTAGCAAACACCATCATGTAATGTTTTAGGATCTCCCCGCTCCCCTATCAATGTTGGAACTCCACTTTGCAATCTTGTGTGAGTAAGATTGCTATAAGCTCAACATTGAATAGGGGAGGGAGGGGCTCTGACGGGAAGAACACAAGTGCTAAGCTACCCAACAGTTTTGTCTGTTGTTGTAGTGTGAAGTTGTGTGGCTTGCCAATTCTTAAAGAAGTGACATTGTTTCTCGGCGTGTCAATGATCTTTCATTAATTTATATATGAATGATAGGATCCTTTCGCCGGGGACCACGTTGAGGAACAAACCTTTTATACAGATCCTTTTTTAATAAGGATGATTTTTTTAAAAACGATGTGACATTTAGCAAGCGTAAAAACCGAACAGGCTAAAATTACTTGATCAGAAACAAGATTAAATAAGGAAAAGGATACCATACCCACTTATACACTTACAGTACGTATTTCCGGTCGGCCAAGAGCAAGCGACAAGAAACACATTGTACCTACCCCGGGCCGTAACCAGACCTTTGGCATAGACGAGGCAACATCTTGCTAGGAGGTTTTGGGGGCATCTTCTTAATCCTCTGTCTCCTCTGGGAGAATAGGGCCATTAATTTTTTTCTCCATTCCGCTGTCTCTCGCTCTGTTGACTGCTTCCGCTTCGACTGCTTCCAGGTGGCAAAACCCATCTTCTGTCTTTCTCCCTCCACTTTTCTCCTCCATGTCTCTTTAGGCTGCCCTCTGCTCTTCTTTTCCTCTGGTGCCCAGGTTAGAGCAATGCGCGGATCCTGTTGGTGGTCCATGTGCAGTACATGCCCTAACCAACGCCACCTTCGCCTCCTTATCTGTTCACTGATGGTGCAAGTTATACCCTGTCTTCTGACCTCCTCATTTGACACGCTCATTGACCAGTGTTTTGGGGACATGCCCTCCAGAAAATTTGGAAAACTAGAAGCTCTGAAACTCGTTCCTTAACATTTTTCATAAGGTTTTTCTTGAAAATAGTCGATCTTGTTCAACTGGGGATTATTTTCCTCAATTAAACATATTTTGTTTCTAATTTTTGGGTTAAAATCAAGACGGGGCAAGTGGCTCGTTTTGCCTCTTGCTAGTTACATCCCTGCTACTATAAACTTATTACGTTACAGCACGTTTTATTTCAAATATCCCTGGCTTCAAAGACGAACATGATAATATTCTGGGAACATGGCTGGACGCTGTCCTTCCGAAAGAGGGAAAATGGCTTCGCTGCTTTAGGGCTATTCCAGATTGGCAGGGTCACGACTTTCACTCCGCATGCGACGGGAAAGGACCGACTGTGATACTCATCCGAGTGCAGCAGAATATATTTGGTGGGTTTTTGGACAAAAGCTGGGGAGGTAAGTGTTTAAGTAGTAAATAAAATAAGAGCGGGTGATCTGTATGGGCGTTTTTATTGTAAACGGCCATACAGATCGGATGCGAATATTTTGTGCGATTCGGTAGCGTTCTGTATCAAAAGTTTATGAGTACTAACTAGCTGAGCAGGAGTTTGTATCAAAAGTTAATTCCATTGTTTGATTTGTATTGGGGTTTACAGTTGTTTACATGTGATCTGAATACTGTGCTGGGATTGGTTTGCACCCTCATGAATAGTTAATGAATTTTACAAGGGTATTTATTGTTTTAAATCAATGGAGCCTTAGAACATTTCGGTAGAAACTGACTTCTGCGGACCAGCTTCAAGCAACCTCACAGTGTATAAAGAATAAACAAAAGAATTTATATTCTCATTCCTTCTGGTCTTTATTTTTTGTGGCAATTAAGAATAACATAACTTTACTAAATACAATAGTCGATTCAAAAAAGAACTTTTTTCTATGATAACTTATAGGCGTTGTGTCTGATAATCGTTCCTCCGAATATGTCATACGGATTCCGCATTTTCGGATGCGGTTGATGGAAAACTGCAAAGCCTGCGTTCGAGCAAAGTGGCCCACTAGCTCTATAGGTCAGAGGTTATCCCAGTGTCCGTAGCATTAGTGAGTAGGAGAATTTCTACTCCTCCCTGGATGGATGCCAGTCAAACGGGATACCCGCAGGATACCCGCAGGATACCCGCAGGATTAAATTCGCCGTTACCAATTTATACACCTGGGTGGAGAGAGGCACTTTGAGAGTAAAGTGTCTCGCCCAAGACCATAACACTTTCAGCCCGGTCAGGGCTCGAACCCGGAGTCCAGAATGCTAACCATTTGGTCACCGCGTTCTAAGTGACACAATAACTTCAAAAGTGCTTGAGCTATAAACTTTAAATTATTGTCAAAAACGAGACCATAACACTTTCAGCCCGGCCAGGGCTCGAACCCGGAGTCCAGAATGCTAACCATTTGGTCACCGCGTTCTAAGTGACACAATAACTTCAAAAGTGCTTGAGCTATAAACTTTAAATTATTGTCAAAAACGAAAACGATTCACGAATCGTACTTGTACGACAATTCTACAAAAAAAAATAATGCCCAGTTGTTCTCACTATATTTAAAGTGATGTAATCTGTTTTATTTGTTTTTAATAGGTAACGATGGATTTATACAAAGCTCAAAAGCGTTCATCTTCAGCTTGGCGAATTTACGTCGATTGCCACCTTTTAAAATGAATCTCAAAAGCGACAAATTCGACAAGGCAGCTAAGCAACAGAGCCAGTTTGGTCCCATTTTTGGTGACGATGATATTATTATTCACACTCAACCAACTTCGTTTGCGGAATCATTTTCCGATCTTGACAGCTCCTATGAGTTCCCAAGTCAACTGTCCCTCACATCAGATGAGCAAGATTACCTGTTAGCCGGCAGTAAGAAGTTTCTGGTAGATGATTTGGAAGCGTTCTATTATGAAGGTAGAATGGCAGTTGAAAGAAGTTGGGGAAATTTCGAATTGATTTATTTTTTCAGTTTCCTTTAAGAAAGAAGTGGTTATTTTTTAATCTAAAGATATTGCGCTCGGTAAGAATTTTCGTCTCACTGGTCACGGCACTGTAATAAATGGTTTTTAAAAAATATGCCGTGAAAAATCAAACGTGATGACGGTGTAACCATTTACCTTGACAACAAAAACTACGGGGATTTATCAAGAGAAAATAAATGGCAAGAAAATCGGGCAAAGTAAGTGTGGCGCGGATGGAGAGGGCGGGAAATCTTTAGGAGGCGAAAAAAGAGAGAATTGGAAGCGGGACACGGGAGAAAAAGAAAAAGATTTTCCAACATTGCATGTGTAACATTTTGCAATTATATAGAAGGGGCAGGAATAAGTTCAGCCCCCTCTGCACCTATTACCACAATTAAATAACGACACGAAAATTTTTCGCATTCCATTTAAACTGGAAAAAGAGGACAGGCTTTCTAGGATCCTTATGGCCAAATGGTAAGCACCGACAGCTTCCTTTGCTGTTTCCTATAACAACATGTTGTGCATTTCTTAACAGTTCCGATGAATGCACTTGGTGTAAGCTCACAAGAAACAATCCCTGACTCTCAATTAACAGCAAGCTACAGCCTGGACGATACCAGTGCAATCGGGCGACCAAAACACGCCATTTTGAACAACAAACAAGGTTCATGGTGTTCTTATTACAATCGAGCTGACGAATGGCTCGAATTGGACCTGGGGTCAGACCAGACCATATATGGAGTAGTCGTGCAAGGAGCACATGACTCAAACAGTAAAGTTACTGAATATACCATCAGCCTTCGCGTGGATGGTGCCTCTGATGGCACGTGGCTATTTGAAACGGTTTGTATAATGAGCCGTTTTGGAACAAACTGGCACGCACCAAATCTACTTTACTGGATGGCAATAGAAGAGAAAGCCTCCGAAACAAACTACTTAAACAAATCAAGCTAAACATTTCTCTGTGTTAGATGATGTCTTTTGCCTTAATAACAATGCATGCCATCCAGCTCGGCGGGTGTTATACCAATTACGGCATATTCTCATTTAAATGCATTGAGAACTTATTTAAAGCTTTATGTTGTACCCATAGTCCCCTCTACTATGGTTAACGGCGTTAAAATCCAGTTGAATAACATTTTGTGATTAATTTTGACAACCGATTTATTTTTATCGTGCTTTTAATAGAGTCAAAAACCGCCCTTTTTCTATTTAAAACTTTAAAACCTGACCTTGTGACTCCGTCGTTTGTTTGCACCCAGCTTTTCATTTAAAGGCCGATACAAGAAAAGGCAATTTCTCCTCTGGTCATCCTTTTTAATACTTTTTTATTTCGTCTAAACGTTCCAACAAGTTACGATTAGGTATTTACCGTAATAACACCCTAATGCGGCCAAAAAATTCCAAGATATCAGGTCAGTGACTTAAAATCGCAGGAAATCAAGGCCGTAGACAAGGTTTCTGATTGGCTAATTCCACATTTGGGCACGGAAGATACAATTAACTAGCTATCATCCTTTTACACAGATTTCAACCGGATCGGTGGATTATTTTTACCCATCGCATTACGAAGCACGGTATGTACGATTTACAGTGAAGGCGTGGCACTCAACATCTTGTATGAGAGTAGGAATATTACAAGGTGAGTTCTGTGTATGCATGGACAGTTTCTGATCTTTAATTTAAGTGGTTTTCATCAGTGTTACAAAAACTGTTTGTTTGCATGAAAAACATCGGAAAACTATCAAGTTATAGAGCAGGCTGAAATAAATGTTATGTCAAAATAATACCTCTTTAGAGTTTTACACAGTTAAATCATAGCGCTAGTTTTAGCTGTAATTATTATTGGTTGCATTTACTTTTGTGAACGTCTATGTAATTTAATTATCTCTTATTCAAGTAGTTTTTGTAAGTCGTGTTTCTGTACAGTAAGTAGTGTCTCGTTTTTGTGTAAATGCATCGAAAAAAAAACGTTTTGCACAACTGAGTCATTGGAAAACTGATATAATTTTGGGAAAATAACGGTATTAACTAAGACCTGCTTCAAGTCGACCTCTCAGTTCGAGCGTAAGAGCAACGTTGTCACCCTGGGGCAAATTCTACCATTGATGTAATTCGCTTTCAATTTAAATCATTTTAGATACCACTTTTTACAATATTATCATGTCTGAAAATTGAAGAATGCGTTCAAAAATATCCGTTGTTTTACAGTCCAGAAACACTTTCATCCGGGGCATAATAAATTTAACATTGCTTGTCGGTGTCGTGTACGAGACGAAAAATATCCTTCGATTTTGAAACATGTTTTAAAACTCTACGACAGTCGTAGCTTCGTACAATGTTTTGTGATAAAAGTAGTATAATTATGAGTTTTGCAAGAAGCAAGCAGGGCGCTCTACAAAAGTCGTGTGCGAAAAAAAAATCCCGTATAAAATCGCCCCCAAGAAAAACAACGGTTATGCATATTCCTGTTGTCCATTCCATTCTAAGGGCTGTGTTAATGTTAAGCCTTCTCTCGCTTGTGAAAACCAAGATAAAATAATTAAAACAGTGTTTTGCCAGTCAAGAGAACTTTTCTCTCTCTCTAAACAGAGTACTGCCCTCCTGGCTGGGAGTACTTCCAAGGTTCTTGTTATTTTTTCTCGTCATCTCTAATGTCCTGGGATGAAGCTCAATCGTACTGTCAACAGTCATCCGCAAACTTGGTAAACATTGGATCCGTGGAAGAGAATGAATTCGTTTTCAAAACCAACGCCTTGATAAAGCGATGGATAGGACTCAGAGACATTGCGAATAACCAGTTTAACTGGATTGACGATGGAACTCAACCTGTTTACGTAATCTGGGCCGACGGCTTCCCTACCGATGACCTGCAAGATTGCGTCAGGATTAAA
>NC_135768.1:13546812-13664312 GCF_052425735.1 Oculina patagonica | reverse complement strand
ATATATATACCTATATAATAGGTTTGCAAGAGTCAGAGACTTAATTGTGTCTTGTCAGCTTATTTTCAAACGATTTGTGTATGAGACTTCAAGTGCTCCCCCACCTCAACCCCCATTTGTAAGCCCAACCAAGACCCCTTTTGAAGTTGCATAAACCCAGGCGTACTAGTGGGATTTTTAAGGTATGAAGAAAACAGTCAAAGTTCGTTTCCCCTCAGTTCAGCTTTAAACGTGTTTGAAGAACATATTTAACAAGATTTTTATGACGTTTAGCTCTTCCCTGGTATATGTGGAAAAACGCAGGCGGTCCAAACTTTCAATGGAAGTTAAAACATGGCTGTCAAGGAAATAACCCTGGAGTTTCATGTGACGCTGAGAATGTTTTATCGCGAGATAACGGTAAGCATATTACTTGTCGCCTGGTATTGACACTGCTACTGTACATCACCACACCCCTCTTTCCGTATAGAGAATAGTATGAAAATCACTAGAGTGGTAAAACCACCGTTAGGAATTTGAACCGGCAGCGACACAATTCTTATCACGTGATTGAAAAAAATTGTCACGTGGACAATACTTATTCATCGGGAAAGCCAACAAAAAGCTTCCTTTTTTTGGAAATTCTCTGCACACACATAGAGGAGGCCGGTTCTAGCGCAACTTGCCCAAAACACGTCCCAAATCGGCTTGCGAGCCGCCTGAGCCAGACTCGCCTGGCTCATAAAATTCGCCAGCCTCGTCTGACTCCGCCGTCTCGCCACCCAATTTGGGAGCGTGTTTTGGGCAAGTCGCGTCCAGAACCGGCCTCCCCAATGTGTGTAGGGTCGCAAAGACCCCGCTTATTGGCCGCCCCACCCTCTTAACCCATCAAGCCCGCCAGTCCATCTCACCCAGCACTTAAAAATCGCCTTAAAATCAACTTTTACTGGGCAAATCCAGTGAACAACACACTGGTGCGCTAGGAATAATTCCTATTCCCACCCCCTTTCGACAAACCCCCCAAAATCCTTTTCTATCTCGTTTTTGTTTATTTATTTTTCCCACCCCTCTGCCCACAAGTAACAAAAAAAAGGCCTTTGACTGCTTTAACTTCCCGAAGCAGTTTCACTTGACCCCACTGTGTACCAGTCGTTGTTTGGTTGCATTATTACCTTATAAATACAAACTTTTAATTGACAAAAAGACTTGAGTTTGAAACTTTTTTATTTTTTGAAAAAAAATCTAATTATGGCACGCAAAAAATCGAGAGCGGCATTGGCGTGCCAGAATTATTTTTCAATTGAACAATTGCTCTTATTGAGTAAACGAAGATGGGAAGAGGGAGAACTGGAGAAATTAACTTAAATGTAAAGAAAAACTTGAAAAGATCTCGTGGAAAAGCGTTTACAACCTACAAAAAAACTAAAGAAAATGAAAAACAAATAACAATCTTTTTAACAGACGAGCTGATTGAAAAATTAAAAAAACTTGACAGCAGTTATGTCGCAAACGTTTTAACAAGCTAAACAAGACTTGCACGCTCCTGTGAGTGCATAAATTATTGCAGCAACACAGAAAGTCACAACACAATGACTTTGATTGCGTGGGTGTATTGCTGTCAAGAAACGGAAAACCCCCTTGACGTAATCTAATTTTTTTTTTTTCATCTTGAATATTTTTAGCCGGACAGAGTGAAAAATGACATCACTTATGTATTTTTAGATGGCAATGCGAGAAATAGAAATTACATCAGAGGAGTTTTTATAGGGCAGAGCTCAATTATAGAAATGCCGTCATAGGTGCATTTTTAGAATATAAACCGATAAATAGAAATGGCGTCAGGGGTGTATTTTTAAGCAAACACCATAACCAAATTTTGGAACCTAAAAGCCAAAAAATAATATTTTATAAGATAGATCAGATTCAATTGAACTGTTTCAACAACCAGAGAAGTGAAAAAAAAAAATCCTGCGTAAAATTATTTTTGCTTATACAGCACATTCCAAATCGCACAATAGAAAGGACATTCCAAATCGCATCTGACATTCCTGTTCGCAGTGATTTTTTTTTTTCACGAAAAAAAAAATAAAATTTTAAAACGCTGAAAATCAATGGCGAATCGGCATGTTTGGTATGTGTGTGTGACGTACCGGAAGTCCAGAATATTCTGAAGCGACATGATTGTAAACAAGCCGATGTGTTAATCAAGCTTTAAACGGCTAAAGCAAAAAATTCGAGAATCAACTTGCAAAAGATCAGAAATTGAAAGAAAAGACTCCTGATTGAAACAGTAGTAGAGAGGGAATTTGACAAACACCAAGTTACAGAGTAACCGCTTTTTCACAGCTGGTGTTTGTTATTGGCGATGAGTCATGATATTACAACGTCTAAAAATATCATTCGTGTAATCTCCCGACACCCACGCACAAAAATTTGCATGCCGCTGTGGGTCACGCAATTTCACGCTGTTCGCTACAGCTTTATTTTATTTTTTTGAACAGTCAGATTAAATCCAGCGTTCATTTTCTCAAATCTGATTTCGACTCGGCTGAAAGACGTCTTTTTAATTTCTCCAGTTCTTGTTTTTTTATCTCATTTCTCAATTTCTCAATGTCCGGCTGTGGAGATGGCTTTTTTTGGCTTAAATTTTTTGAAAGGTGCCTGCGAACAGTCTCTTTGAGAGCCATGTAACGAGAATATTCATCCAAAATAATTTGGAACTCTTTGTCATCAACTTTATTGTCAATGAGAGCGGCAGAAACAAGTCTATTGACTGTTTCACGTTTGGCAACAGCAAGCGAAGTAATTTCATTATTTTTCAAAATTTTTGGTTCAAGTTTTTTACTTGCTCCAGTGAAAGCGGCAGACAAAACGCCTGTAATGGCAGCACATGCAGCGAGAGGAACGCTTACCGGCAAACCAACGACCGTTACCGCGGTGCCAAGACTGGAAGCAGAGAGAACACTGGACAAACCACCCATTGAAATTGCGGAATAATGGAAAACAGACTTCACCTTTTTATACTTTTTCAAAACAGCTCGGTATTTAGCAACTTCTTTGTCAAAATCCGAACAAATTTGATTGATTTTTGTTAACCTAAAGTTTTCTGGTTGATTTGGCAAAGCTGGATACAGTGTTTGTTTTACGCTGTTTTCTTCGCTTACACCATAAGCAGGGGCACTCGGAAGAACATTAGCAGATGACATGGTCTTATACATAAAAGTTATTTTTGTATTTAATTTAATTAAATTCCAGCTCATATGTAAGATTTGAGCCGTTAAAATCGAATGGATTTCCATTCTCATCTCTAATCGAAAGAGTCAGAGATGTCACTTGTGCATCAGCCATAACGTCACGCAAGACATTGGGCTGTTCACCTTTGTAATTTATGTTTTCGTAAGCCTTTCCTCGGATGTCGAAACAAGCTAAAACAGAAGATGGTTTACCATTAAAGAGATTCTGTTCTCTGTCAACTAAATCGCAATGAATGAAATAAGTTGTGGGAGAATTTAATCTTTTTATTTTAGTTTCATGTTCCAAATGCGAAGTATAATTTTTTCTTAGTAGTAAATTAGACATATTTGGATCAACAATTAATTTTTTAAACTGGGCATTTGTGATTACAAGCTGGCCAAGTGGAGTATTAATATCTGTGGGCAATTCAATACGATGTTTGGAAAAATTATTTTTCAATTCACTTGCCAACCTTTTGAGAGTGTAATGACCAGCCGGAAAGGGCACATCGACAGGCTTTTCATGATCGTCCAAAAACCTGATAAATCCATTTTCTTTAAGATTAAACCAAGAGTTAGGGATATGAGATGACAGAAGTCTGATATAGCTCGGTTTTGGAATAGGATAATCGAAATTCACAGTGTGAGGATTTTCTGTTGTGGTGACAGTCAGCACAACCATTTTTATATTAAATAAAAATAAAAAATGTTTAATATAAAAGAGGACCATGGATGCGAAAACAAGAGATTTTATGAAGTGGATGAAAACCCCAGAAGCAACTACAATTTCTGAAGCGGCAAAAGACAATGCGTGGAAACCTTTTCTTGCAAAATATCCAAACGCTGACCGAACAAAATTTGTTGCACAGGTTGAGTTCGCGTACAACCACACAGCAACGGCAGACATTTATTACAAGGCAGAGCAAGGCAATTTGATAAATGTTTTTGGCTCAGACAGCAAATATTGGAGCCCAGATATGAAAAAAGCACTGGGGGTGAATCAAATTTCAGGCGGTTTTCCACAACAGCTGTCACCAAGCGGCGCAAAAGGCTCATCTTTGCCAATTCCCGCGGTTGGATTTCACGAAGCCGCACCGGCGAGTTTGAAAAAAATATTTAACAGCAAAATCAACATCTACGTCACACCAGAGCAATATTTCACAACTAAATTAAGAGAGATTTTTCAAAAAACAAAACTGAAGCATACATCAGGAAAAGAGTCAAAAAGGTGGCTTGCTAGCCAAAATATGGGCTACTGGCCTCAACAACTAAACTTTGCGGTCTGGTGCGCGACAACAGGTTGTGGGATCGGTCGAGAGATTTTTGATGAAGAGCACTCAGCTCTCAGCTTGCCACCGGTTGTGCGTAATTTTTACCTTTTTCACGTTTATTTCACAATCAGGCGAATATTGTTTCAGATGGGGGGAATTCAGAGCGTAAGCGCCTTGCCTGGCGACCCAACGTTTAGCCAGTTCGACAACAAGTACGACGTGGCTTCGTACAAAAGAATATGCGCTGAGTTCGGTGTCGACCCGTCAAGCGATTTTCGTTTCACAAGAGGCGCAAACCACGGACTTGGTGACGTTTATATCTGGTTTACTAACATTGGACCAAAAAATTCTGGAGCAAAATACCCCGATTACGATAAATTTTCGGATGAAGGTGGAACTGCAATAAAGGGTAACTTGATTCAATACATCGAGCCAGACGACGCTGCATATGCACAGGCAGACTGGTTTTGTCCTAACGCCGCGGAAGGGTTGACCCAAGCAGGTTTGTCGAGAGTAAACCAGTCGATAGAGGCTTTTGTTTATTGTATTCTTGGTTCGCAGGTCAACGTTCGAAGTAGCATACTTGGCACAGGCGGCCGTGCAAAGGAAGCGCAAAGTGAGTTCCTCGTGTTGGTTGAAGACGCTATAAGGCAACCTGATCTGGCAAAGTCGGTCCAAAGATACCAACTCGCCATTGATGAGGCTAAGGTTCGTCTTAACCTTGCCGTCTGTCCAGGTGCCTGGCTTATGCCTGCAAGTATGGTGATAAACACAGAAAGCGTTGTTGGTTACAACAACCAGCTTAAGCAGGCGGTAGGAGGAATGAAACTAGGGGTTAATCTTGATGTTAATACCTCTACAAAAAAAGTGGGCGCAACAAGTATGAGCGGTGGGCCATCAAAAGTCAATAGACCAACAAGTCATCCGAGCTCGAAGAGCTCGAGCGCGACGCGCTCGTCAAACCCGATACACAAAGCTGCAAAAAAAGAGCCGGCGCCACATACGCCTTCAGCGGGTACTCTGTCAAAAACAGACGAAACGCAGAAGCCAGACACTGAAAATACAGCGCACGAAAGAAACAAGGCCTACCTTATTGCTGGTGCCGTTATTTTTGCGTTTGCAGTCAGCCGAGCTCTTTGAGGGTGCCCAAGGGGCACCGGCGCTTCGCGCCCTCTAGCGCTTAGCGCTCGCTTCGTTTTGTAACTCGCTCGATAAGAAAGATAGCAACACCGACAATCAAAAGCCAAGCATTCTTGCCGAGAAAGCTAATTACCTGGCCGGCCGCGCGAAACACGAAACTGACAATCGCGCCAAGGAGTCCCGGAAGAATACCTGCAATTTTTTTGCCAAGTGTCTGAAGACCGTTTCCAACACCATTTGCTACATCTTTTAAACCGTTTGAAAGATAGTGAACAATAACACCAATAGTGGTCCCGACTGCAAGCAAAACAGCTGTGACTGTGAAGCCATATTTTTTGAAAATCTCTTTTACCTTTTCTCTTAATTTGTCTGTTAAAGACAATCTTTCGATCTCTTCTTCTCTTTCATTTTCTATTTCATTAATTTCTTGATTCAAGTCATCAACTCTTTCACGAGCTTGTTGCCTTTCAGCTTGTGGCCTGTTTTCGTCGTTTGCAATATCTTCTTGTTTATGTCTCTCTTGTCGTATTTCATCTTCCCTTTCGAGCCTTTCTGCTTCATGTTGTTGGAATTCTTGTAAAGTGGGTGCTTCTGGAATTCTTGTTTCTTGTCCAAGTATCTGGTTTTCAACAACATTTATTCGATTATTAATTTTCTCTATTTCTTCTTTTTTCTTTTTTATGTTTCGCTCTGCCAAAGCTCTTTCTGAACTGTCTTTAGAGGTATCTTTTGAAATTTTTTGTTGATCGGAAATATATTTTTCCAATTTTCCCTTTTGTTTTTTTTGTTTGTCTAAGAAGTCGTCTCTTGGCAAGCCAAGTTTTGTTTTAAATCTATTTATGAAAGCAGAAAGAAGTGATTTTCCGTCTGCTTTAAAAATTTCAATGTCTCCACCTTTAGGCCCTTTCGCAACGATTTTGCCACGATTGTTTATAGTCAAATCAAGGCTTTCATCATATTCTGGGAAATAGTATTTGATCGTTTTATGAGCCTCTTGTATCTGAAATTCCCTTGTCAGGTTACCACGGCCCTCGATAAAAGAGGTTTCTGCAGTGTGTGAGCCGCGCTCATGCGGCCTATTCATCGTGGTAGTTCTCATTGGTATTTGTTCGCTTGGTCCGGGCGTTGATGCCCCTCCAGGTTGGAATGGGCCTGTTGTATCGCTGTCATCGTTGTCATTACGGTCGTCACGGTCTTCTGTATGTTCCAAAAGAGGATCTGTGTCACCAAAGCCACCGCTTGCTGCCATGTTATATTAAATAAATATATTTTTTAATTTAAATATACAATGGCTGTCAGCGAAAGACACAGTCCAACGTTCGAAGTGAAAACACCGAACGCGCTCAAGGCAGACAGAGTGCGGCATCGCATTACATTTAACCCGAATAAAGCGTCTCCAGAAGAAACTCTGAGAGTTGCTGTGCCAAAGCTTGAAGAAGGCGTCGTTCTCGTGCCAGGCTCCCTGGCTCTTGTGTTCAACTTGACGGTGAGCGGCCATGCCAACAACTTTCTCGTAAACAACGTCACCCGGGCGCTTGTCTCAAGGATGGTTGTCAATTTTGCTGGAGAAAAGCTGCAGGATACGAACGCTTACGACGTCTACAAACTTTTCGAGGACCTTTTTCTCCCAGAAGAAAAGCGCAGCAACATGTTTCTTGAAGGTATCCAGTCCGAGGATTTATGCAAAATCCGTTCAAACGCTGGTGACAAAAAAACCTCAGGAGTTGACGCGGAAAAGAAGCTGGCAGAAGTTTATGGAAGCAAGTATCGTATCCCACTGGATCACGAGATTTTGAGAGACCATGGTGTGTTCTATCCGCGTGCACTCGCAGACGAGCTTGTCTTCGAGATAAAACTGAACAGTCCAAATGTGGTTGTAAGAGGAACAGATCCATCAAAACTTGGGTATGAGCTAACTGACATCCAACTCGAATACGAGGCTATTTATCACAAAGAACTTGCAAGAGAAGTAGAAAGCACTTACATTAACGGCAAAAGTTTCTTTTACGAGCATTTGCATAATTACAAAACTATCTCAGTAAAAAAAGCTTCTGACACGATCATAAACGAAAGCATTAACGTCCCAAAGCGTTCCTTGAAGGGTCTTCTACTTCTTTTTGCTGAACCCCATGCCGCAGGCGCAAGAGACACGGAATCTTTCTTTAACCCTGACATAACAAGTGTAAAAATCTGCATTAACGGCGTTCCAAATAAGGTGTACAGTCAGGGCGTTGAAGGAAGAGACATGTGGGAGGAAGTTCTCAAGTTCTTTGGCAAACACGCAGACCAAAAAATCTTTAATAACGCCAAAAAGTTTTATGCAGAAAAAAAGTTTGGGCTTTTCATTGACCTTCGCTCCATGAGCGACAACAACATGCACGGCAGTGGGCTCCGTTTGGAGAACACAAAGGATGGCGTTAATTTAGAGATACAGAGAACAGCCTCAGGATCAGGGAATGTCAAATGCTACATTTTCGTTATCGCTGATGCACAATTTTCAATTGTAAATAAAGAATTAAAAAGGGTTGAGTATTGATATAGCTTTCGCAAAGCGAAGCATGGATCCTGCCAATATACCCTTCAACGCTCTCATTGTTGGACCAACGAACTCAGGAAAAACAAGGTACGTGGTCAATCAGCTTTGTGGCCCTTTCCGCGGCAAGTTTGACTACATCGTGCTCATCTGCCCGACTTTCGTGTACAACAAGACTTATTATCGCTTTGCTGAGGAAGATCCTCGCTTTTATGTTATCATGTGCAAGCAGCACAAGGTTGAAGCTTGGTTGAGTCTGGCAAGATTGCTTTTTGAGGGAACGAACACGCTTATCATCCTCGACGACTGTGCTGCATCGAAAGATGTAAAAGGTCGAACAGGGGAGTTGGTGGAACTTGCTTTCTCTGGTCGCCACGCAGGCTTGAGCATATGGGTGTTAACTCAAAAATTGACAAGCATAACAGCCTCATTCCGCGACAATGTAGCGGCAATCGTTTTCTTTTACACCCCCTCTGCCAAGACCACGAAGGCAATCTTTGAGGATTACGCTGGCGAACTTGCCCATGAGGATTACAAAGAAATCATTTCAAGGCTGAAAAAAAATAAGTTTTCGCATCTTGTCATTTCTCATCGCCACCCTTACGGCACAGAATTTTTTTATTGAACATATTTTTTAGAGTAATAAATGGCTGACCCGTTTGCAACTTCTCCTCCCGAGAGCGACAAGGGCGATGCAAGTGAACAAGAATTAGCTTCCGTAATGGAACTGCTAGGAGCTGAACCAGAAAGTACAGAAAGCACTATGGCATCCATTCAAGGCCCTGACATTCCTGCTTTGCGTGAACAGCTTGCAATCCTTGTTTCAACAGGCAAGTCCAAAGAAGCAATCGGTGTGCAGCTTACATACGAGCAGGTGAAGCGCTTGACAGATAAAGAAGTTGAAAAGTACTTCAAGAGATATGAGGCATACGTTGGGAATAAAACAACCGACAGCTTGATCGACAGCTTTATTTTTCTTGTAACTAAAGTCGTTGGTATGGCCGTAAATATCAAGGACGTCAATGATTATCAGAAGGAACTCAAAAACGACTACATCATCAGCAAAGAGCTGTCCACTTTGGCAGGCGGTCTGGCTTTGAAATGCGGCCGCTTTCTTGCCGTTGCAAATGCTGCGCTCATAACAACAAAGCACATTGATTTAAACGAAGCAACAAAGTCGCACACCAAAGGTGCTTCCAAAGATGCGGAGACACACACTACTGAAGATTTTTCTGAGAAATGCTAAGAAAATGCTAAGTAATTACTGAACAATGCTTAAAAATTGCTGACCAAAAAAGTTTGCTGAGCATTTTTCATTTAAATATTATTTTTTTCTCATTATATAATGGCTGAGCTCGAACAACGTGAATCACAAACTCCGATCGCTCAAGAAGAACAGAAACAAGTTACTTCAACAACTCCTGCAACAAAGCCTGCCAAAAATCCAAAGAGAGTTGCTGCTGGCAAGATTGCTGCTGAAAAAACAAAACAGGCTCGTGAAGCACAGAAAAAAGCTTCTATCGAGGCTGCTGCAATAATTGCAAAAGAAAAGGAAAAGAAATCTGCGGCTGCTAAGCGAAGTTACACTTCGAGCCCTTCGGGCACGCCCGTAGAACCAGCTCCGACCGAGCCTCAGCCGCAATCAAGCGGTCTCACCACAAATCAATGGATATCTTTGCTTGGTATCGGCGTTGCAATCGTTACAACTTATGTGAAACGCGAAGACATAAAAGCCTTTATAAACGAAAAAAGAAGTCCAACATTTAAAGCTCCACCAACTCTTATAACTGATGACTCACAAGACACACAACCAACAGGGCGCGAAGCGCCGGTGCCCCTTGGGCACCCTTCGACAATCAAAAATGTCATTATACCTCGCACACAAAGAGGAATCCGTACGATGGATTAAAAAATTATTAAATAATTTTAATTTAAAGATTAATTTTTATTTTATATCAAAACGCCATGTCCGACAACAAACTCGTGAAAACGCTCATGGATGCCGCCACTCTTACTGGCCTTGCCGCCGGAATCGGCTGGGCTGCCAAAAAAGTTGTGAAAGAAAACTTTACATCCGACCCAAGCAGCAGTTTTATGAACTATGTAAAGTTCACAGCCGTCATGACAGGCAGTCTTGCACTAAAACAATATCTCGAGGACCAGAAAATCCTCCCCACCAATTAAAAAAAAATTCGCATAATATAAGAACAAATACACACAATGGCCAGCGTCGCAATTATGGCAGGCGGGGCTATCTTAAATGCTGCTGCTTTCATTGGCGGCAACTATCTTGCCAAATATTTGGGTGGCGGAGATGACGCCGCTTTGAAAGAAAAAGAAAGGCACGACAAAGCTCTTGAGGCTTACCAGGCAGCTTACGCTAAATACTCTCGAGACCGCACCAAGCTCCTCGACTGGATACAAACCAACGCGGAAATAAAAGAGCAGGCCAAACAGAACTTCACAAACACTGACTACGCTTTCAAACTCTACAACCAGGCACATCCTGACAAACAAATGATTCCTCCGAAAGAACCCAAGTTCTCTGACTTTTATCAGCCAAGTGAGCAGCAGAAACAAGGTGAACTGATGTTTGTTGGCGCTGGCGCGCTTGCACTTGGGTACGCTGCCTTTCGGTTTCTTTAAACTTTTCTTTTTTTCTTGTATACACGCATGGATGCAAAGATCTCAAAAGTCTACTATAGCCCCCAGGGTTACTGGAAAGGAATTGCCGCGATAAAAAAATTAGCCGAGGCCGCCAAGGTTTCCGAAGATGCTGCTAAAAAGTGGCTCGTTAAGCAGGCCCTTTGGCAGATCTACCTTCCGGCACCACAATACGTTCCTCGCCCAAAATTCGATGTTTCTACTCCAAACGCGGTCCACCAGGCGGACCTTCTTTTTCTGCCACACGACAAACTGCCGCGAGGGCGAAAAGTTTACAAATACGCTCTGACTGTTGTTGACGTTGCCAGCCGTTACAAAGAGGCCGAGCCTTTGACCTCCAAAGATTCAACTGAGGTTGCAAAAGGTTTTCAGACAATTTACAGGCGAAGTGCACTAAAATGGCCACAGATGCTTCAAGTTGACCCTGGTCGCGAATTCATGGGAGCTGTTACCAAAGAAATGGAAAATCGCAAAACTTATATTAGGCGCGGGCGTGTTAACATTCACAGAGATCAAGCCATTGTTGAACGTTTTAATCAAACACTGGCAGGGCGCCTGTTTGGTTATCAGTACGGTGTCGAGATGAACCTGCCATCTGGCCAGCGGTCGACAGCGTGGGTAAAAAGGCTTCCCGAAGTTGTTACCGCTCTGAACAACGAAGTAACCAGTCTTACTGGCAAGAAACCTGCTGCTGCAATCAAAGAAAAGGCTGTTTCGTCCAAGCCGTCCTCAAAATATACAAGACCTGTTGGCAAGAAAGAAAAAAACTCCCCTCTCTCGTTAATGTGCGCTTTCTCTACCAACCTGGCGAGCTGGAAGGCGGCGTAAAAAGGGCAACAGATCCGATTTGGTCATTAAAAGTCTACAGCATTGAAAGGTCTGTTACTAAACCTAATCAGCCAGTTCTTTATTACTTGCACGATGGTCCAAAGCGCGGCTTCGTGCGTGAAGAATTGCTTGTTATTCCTCCAAATACACAGTTACCACCAAGCACTTAGTGCTTGAGCCCCTTGGGCTCAGAAAAGCTATAAACGTTCTGTTTCGCAAAACTTATACCCGTAAGCATTTGTATGTATCCCATCATCCGCTATCCATCGCTTTGAGTCAAAAGGCGACAGCGATTTTTTGTTTACAACTATAGAATGCATTTCGTGCGCATAGCTCCTTAGCATGTGCATTTCGTGAAAACTCTCTTTGTTTTGAAAAAGTGTATTTTTGAAGTCTTCGTGTTCTATCTGCTTCTTTATTACACACTTTTTTACACCCTTCGCTTTTTTGATATTTTTTTCGTCCACTTTTATCGTGTTACAGCATTTGGACAAGCTTGCTTTCGGATGTTTCTTTTTTATTTTTTTGACCAATTCTTCGTCGTTTGCCATTATTGCCTGCATTTTTTTTCCTTCGCAGGTGCACTCTTTTATTTTCGCCTCAGGGAAGTCTTTCTTTATTTTTTCAATTTCATTTTTGCTTTCACCTTCCGTCATTATCGAGTACATTTTGGGCCTCAAACAAACACACTCTGATATGGGGGTTCCTGCGCATTCGTCTTTCATTTTTCCCAAGACCTTTTTGTTTTCGTTTGAATGCAGCGGATGCTCTTTTGGGTAGTCGCTTGTGTCGTACAGAGCTTTGTTTTGATAAATATCTTTGTAAATATCCTCTGTTTCTATCTCAAGCAAAAGACTGTCGGTGTCTGTGTAAAGCAACTCGCATTTTGGCCCATACTCCTTTTTCAGGTGGTTGTAATAGAAGTCATACATGCATATCTTACTTACATCGAGGATAGTCATTCCTGTGTAGACCGGCTTATTAAGAAAAAGCCTGCTTTTGCGCATGTCTATTCCAACCAAATCGTTTGAAAACATTACATGCCTTGAATACAATGGGCTGGCAACCAGTTTTCTTATTTTGTCTTTTTCGTCGCTCCGAACTATTTTTATTTCTACTCGGTTTCTCAAGTTTTCCATTGTTTTCCCGAAAACAGAGTTATTCATGAGCTTGTAAAAAGCTTTTTCGAAGTCGTTTTTTGCTTCTTTTCTGAATTCTGTGTTCATTCGGATATATGGCTCCATCCACGCCTCTTGTTCAAACTCCAAAACCCTGTGCACCTTTTTGAGCTTCATTCCTTGTTTCAGATAAAACTGCAGGTTTCTGTAATGCACGACGTAATTGGTTTTGTCTTCGAGGGTCAATACGAGCTTTTCGCTTTCTGGCGGTTTTAAATCAAGATCTTTTATTATTTTTTTCTGGTAAGGTGAAAACTTTTCTTCGTTTATTTTCTTTTTCTCTGGTGCTAATGGATAGCTGTTGTGGGCGCTGTGCAGTTCAGCAGGGTATTCAAGGTCTACCTCCAATATCCAGCCAGTTTTTGCATACTCCTTTTTCCTCATGATTTCTTCTTCAGTCGGCATAACTCTTTTCCATCTAAAACCACTTTTTGGCAGTGGCTTACTCATTGCCCAGCCGTAAAGGTTATTCGCATCGAGGTACATTATGTATTTTTTGAGCTTGCTCGGTTCGAAGCCTTCAACATATGGATTGTTAGCTTTTGCGTACCTCTTGCTAACCATCGAAATTCCACCCCTTATTCCCCTTTCTATAAATAAATGCATTTCATAGTCTGTGAGCTGCTCAAGCTCAACGCCTGTCTTTTTCAAGAGCGCGTCCCATGAAAGGCCTGGCAACGTGAAATAGTGGGCTGGGTCAAGGCTATACTTTCCAAGGCATAATTTTCGAAAGTTTTCAAAAACGTCGGCTAACAAAGTCACGTCAGTCTTAACGTACAAATCGTGGTAGTCTCCCAAAGTCTGGCACCCAAAAGCTTTCCACACCTTCTGAGCGTGTGCATACTCTTCGTCAGTTATGTGCTCGTCGTTCAGCTTGCTGTAAAACTTCTCTTTTTCTGGCAAACTTGTTTCTTCGAATCTACCCCATGAGTCCATGTATTCGTAGGGATAAATTCCCTTTTTTGTCAACAAGTCAAAGTTTTCTTCAGAAATAGATTTTGTTATTTTTAACTCCTCCTTTGGCATCTCCCTTACAAGTGAATCAAGGCTTTCTTGAATAACTCTTAAGCTGCCAATAAGTTTAGAATTTTCTTCAGAAATAGATTTTGTTATTTTAAACGCCTCCTTTGGCGTCGTGCCTACAAGTGAATCAAGGCTTCCTTGGAGAAAGTTTAAGCTGTCAATAAAACGCAGACCACCAAATGTTAATGTTATGTATTTTTCCATGTTGTTTGCAACACATTTTACATTTTTCTGGGCCTCTCTTGAAATCTTTGACATTGCTTGCATTAAATGGTGGGCATCGTAGCCTCTTAAGTTGTGGAATACAACTGGTATTTGGATAGTTTTTGGATTTATTCGCATTAACAGGTTGCAAAAGTTGTGCGCTGCTCCTCGGAACTTTCCTGTTATGTGGCAATGGTCCTTTACCACATCTTTGTAGCTTTCATGGATAAGCGGTTTGTGGCAAGCCAAGCAGTTTTTTTGGTTTTCTGCGGCCTCTTTGTGTACTTTTTTTGTCAACCTTTTTAGCTCGTAGTGATATTCGGTCTTAAGGTTTCGCGCCTCTTTTTCTTTTTTGTAATAACATTTTTTGTGCAGCTGCCCAAAGTAATCAAGGGTTTTTTCCTTTTCATTTCTAATCCAAACCGGCAACGAGTCTAAAAAGTTTTCTTTTATCAACGTTTCTTCGCAAATGTGGCAGTCTTCGGCGTTTTTAAAGTTTTCCCAGTCTTCCGGAGTCATCACAAGGCGTTTCTGCTTTGACAATTCAAATCTTATTTTTTCCTCTTCACTTAAAAGGCATTTCAAAAGCACTTCGGCTGCGTTTTCACCTCTGTAAGTCACGGGTTTTTCGTGTTTGCCGTCACACCTTACGACTGTGTAAGAGAAACCGCATGCCAGGTGCTGTTCCGTTTTTTCCGTGAAGCTTTTTTGCTTGTTTTCTGGGCCACGCTCACACCCTTTCTTTTTCATTAACAACGCCTCAAAGTCGCCGTAAATTGCAAAAGGCGCTTTCATTTGCTTGTGGTAGTTCTTAAAAGAAAGTTTGTTATTTCCCTCTTCCGGCATTTCAATTTTTGTTGGCTTTCCATTAACTCCATTGCAATGTTTTTCGTGGTTTTCAAGTATTTCTTTTTTTGTAAAACTTGTCAAGCACATCATGCAATAGTGTTTTTTATGCCCATGTTTGTCCTGATTATGAAACAAAGCGTTTGGTCTTTTTATTGCACAGTAGTGCTGATTTGTTCCTGAAACAATTAACATAACGTTGCTGCGTTTAATGCTTTTTTCTTTTTCACTAATTCTGAGTGGAATAACATTGTCATCTTCCCATCCAAAGACGTTTATTGCGAGGTGGCGGTTTTGCGCCTCAAGCTTGTCGATTTGCTTTACTGGAGTTGGAAAATCGATTCCTGTCCAGTCTATTCCGTCTTTAACGGGGTACTTGCTTGGCCTTTGCGGGTCTTTGCCAGTAGGGAAAAATAAAGCTTTTAAAGCCCATTTCAAACATTCGTTGTCCCTGTTTTGAACGTTGATAATTGCTTTCTTTTTTGCCAAGTTTTTAGGCAATGGCAAGTAATTTCCACCTCGCAATGGCTGGTAACGCGCAACATTGATGTACGCCTCAGTTATTCTTTCAATAACCCAGCCTGAGCCTCTTTCTGACCAAGACTCGATTTCTCCCTTTGCTTTTTCAATAAATTTGTCAAAATTTGGTTTTATTTCTTTTTTTTTGTATTTTGTGAAAACTTGGGGTTCTCTTTCTCTAAAATAGTGCTCCATGTGCTGAGTAACACCGTTTGTTTCTTTTGAAAACTTCACTTCAAGCCCAAAGCTGGCTTTTATCATTTGTAAGTCATCAATTTCGCTTTTTAAAAGATCGTAAAACTTTTTTTTGTTTTTTCTTGCAAAAGTGTACAGATCTTTGTTGTTTTCGTAATTTTCGGGTATTGCCATTTTCCATACACGGAGCCATTCGTTAAAATCTGTGTGGGCCAGTAAAAAAGTCAAATTTCTTTGGGGGTTTCTTTGAAATTTACGAATGTTTTCATCCATCATTTCTTGCAAAGTCTCTGTCGAGTATCTTGCAGCAGCCATCTGTTGTATATACTAAAGAAAAAATATTTGTTCAATAGGAATTATTCCTAGCGCACCAGTGTGTTGTTCACTGGATTTGCCCAGTAAAAGTTGATTTTAAGGCGATTTTTAAGTGCTGGGTGAGATGGACTGGCGGGCTTGATGGGTTAAGAGGGTGGGGCGGCCAATAAGCGGGGTCTTTGCGACCCTACACACATTGGGGAGGCCGGTTCTGGACGCGACTTGCCCAAAACACGCTCCCAAATTGGGTGGCGAGACGGCGGAGTCAGACGAGGCTGGCGAATTTTATGAGCCAGGCGAGTCTGGCTCAGGCGGCTCGCAAGCCGATTTGGGACGTGTTTTGGGCAAGTTGCGCTAGAACCGGCCTCCTCTATGTGTGTTCTGCTGTAAAACAGCATGGAAACCTTAAAAATTAAACAAAGCCTGCAGTTTTTATAAGGTTGAATACTTCTCATGAGTTTTTCGACCCTGTTGCCTCGACAGCGTCATTATCGTTTTCCTGGCCATGGAGCGACCATTTAAAATGCCATCGCTGACAAGACGTTCGCAAAAACAAATCACGTGACAGGTTTTATTAAACCACGTGACAGTTTTTAAAATCACGTGATGAAAATTGTGCCGCTGCCGGTTCAAATTCCTAACGGCGGTTTTACCACTCTAGTGATTTTAATAGTAAGGTCATATCTTCATATTGTGAAGTGCATGAATTGTCCATGTTGCAATAAAGCTGTGACGTTAAATGTCTAATCTCTTTCCTTGACTCGACGTTCGATATTGCGTAAACTTGATGAGTGTCCTGTTGCAGGATCATTTATAATTCGTTTTAAAAAGTTTAATTGCCTTTAATAGACTTAATGGTCTTTTGGTATATTGGCAGGCGCGACAGACTGATCTTTTTACTAAAACGGCGGCCATTTTGATTTCTTGTGTTTTGAAAAACATTATTAGATGTTCAGGGGGCAAATAAATATGTCTTTGCCCTCCGGGCATCCCATAATAGCTATTTGAAACAACAGAATTGAAAATGGCCGCCGTATCGGTAAAAAGTCTATTCAACCGAGTATCCGATATTTTTGGACTTCGAATGAGAACTTTACAGGGTAGTTCGCCGCACGACCGCTAATCAGGAAGAACAACGACTAGTGTATGTCCGATAAGTACTTACTGGCAGAATAGTTTATGTCCGTGTATGCTCATGCCTGCGCTTAAATTTCCAGTAACAGCTATTTGCCTAGAAAACAGAAATTACTGGACAATAAGGCTCGCGATTTCAACACTTTCTCTTTGCAACATTTTCTCCAACACTCTTATCCTTCTTATACCATTCCACGTGGTTGAGAATGCAACTTGAACAGTAGCCCCGGGAGGATCGGGGTAGGGATGCAAGGGGGTGGATGGGTATTCCCTTTCATCATATGTCGCTAGAAGGTTTTTCGAATACAATAAGCTTTAAACATGCAATCCTATCAAAAAGGAATAACATTTATTGAATTCTCATATCAACTATTTTCTTGATTTGTTTTTCTTTTTACAGAATATACGCAAATCGGTTGTTTTAGGGTAGATTCGGGGCCACTAATTCCGAGTTTAGAACACAACGATCCACTTCTGGATGGTGACTTCGCCGTACGATCTCATAGCATGGGGAAATGTCTGAATGCTGCACGCAGGCAAGGGAACAAAATGTTTGCTCTCAGTAATGGAGGAGAGTGTCTGTCCTCTGTGGACGGCCATCTTGATGTTACAACAAAATATGAAGAGACTGACGAGTGCGTGAATAACGAAGGGGGTGCTAATGCTATGAATGTGTTCTTATTAAAAGGTGACATAGTTTGTCTACTTTTTAAGAAATAAAATTGAAAGCGATTTCAGCCTTTCTATTAAGTAAGTAAGTAAGTAAGTAAGTAAGTAAGTAAGTAAGTAAGTAAGTAAGTAAGTAAGTAAGTAAGTAAGAAAGTAAGTAAGTAAGTACGTTAGTCAGTCAGTCAGTCAGTCAGTCGGTCAGTCGGTCAGTCCGTCGGTCGGTCGGTCAGTCGGTCGGTCGGTCGGTCGGTCGGTCGGTAGGCAGGCAGGTAGGTAAGTAGGTTGGTAGGTAGGTAGGTAGGTAGGTAGGTAGGTAGGTAGGTAGGTAGGTAGGTAGGTAGGTAGGTAGGTAAGTAGGTAAGTAAGTAAGTTAGTAAATAAAGTCTTGATTTAATGGTGGTAGTGCTACAATAGCATAAAAATACTAACAAACAAAAGGCCCTCTAAAATTATTTTCAATAGTGGCTCTCTAAATTTATTTACAATAGTGGCCCTCTAAAGTTATTTACAATAAAATATGAAATCGATTGCTTTCACTCGAACATTCGCCAGCATTTCGTCTTCAAAATTGAAAGTTGAGATCGTTTGAAAACATCCATGAAAGGGGAATCAGACTTGCAATTTCTATGCAGTAATTGTGGCGAATTTGATGTAAACAATCGCTTGAAATCATCTCGAAAACCAAACCACGCCACATACTTCATGTAAACTCACTGAAGCAGTGACGGGACCTCGTGACAGAATTCCTGAATTAAAGTTCGTTAGCCACGAGGGTCTCGACGTTCAAATAATTATGTACGATAGCCTCATGCAAATTAATTAACACGACAGATAGTTTGAGAGGATTTGAAATTTTTTGCGGCTCGGGTTTATGTAAGTAAATTCAAACTTCTCCAAACTTTCTCGAGTTTTAAAGAATAAATAGAAGACATGTACAGGGACCGCGGAGGGGGAGGGGCTGGTAAGGCTATAGCCCTACCACATTTTTGGTTGGGTTGATATTTTAGGGCTCCGGATGAAAAGGATAATGTAATATATAGATTTAGGCAAGCCTAAAAGCGGAGCTCCCCATTTTTTAAAAAATGTAAACCTTGCCTACACAGAATCTATCGAAACGGCGTTTAGAAAGTAAAAACATCATGAAATTGTCTGTCATAAAATCAGGCTCAGCAATTCAGTACAGGTTGTTAGCTTGCATCAGGGTCTTGTCTCTTTCTTCAGCGGACTTGATTTATGCAGTGCTTAGCTTCGTTTTAACACAAACATTTGCTAAAGTTAGGCTCATTGTATTCTTGATGATAACAGCCGCAGATTCAACTGCGAACAACAGAAACACGCAAACTGGACTTGCACAAGGAATATCATTCGCAATTATTTCGGGTCTCCTCGTAAACTATTTTCGTTTTCCGTTATTTCACTGAATATAGATGACTTTTGAGGACATCGTGGAAAAAAAATTGGGTAAGAAAGTTCTCTGTCGCCCTTTTTTACTCGCGGTTTCATTCAGCCTACACAGTGAACATCGCGCAACACATTTTCCCGCGTTTTCATATCACAACTTCGTTTAGATCTAACTGAAACGTCCACATCATCCAGTCGATAGAAGATAACGTCAATTGCTCGTTTTACGGTTACGAGAAATGCGACCAGAGACCAATAAAATTAAAATTTAACCGTGTAGCAATTGAACGAGAGTCACATTTTTTTTGCGTAAAGCACATCGAGGTTTCGATACACCCACTCTTGAACAAGACAAACAAAAAAGAGCAGTTGGATAATAAACCTCTCAGATGTTTTGCTGTGTACTGTCGCTGAGTAATTTTACCCGTTCTCTATATTTGCTGTTTGAAAATTCCCCTCCTTTTCTTTAGCCACGGGCGGGAAACCTCCTCACCCCCAGGCCTAATCCGTGCATACGTACGGGGTTGGCGGCGACCCCCAAAATTTCTCGGTTCGATGGATAACCATGGCCATTTGCTTACTTATGGATTTCCGCTCGCGTGCGCCTTCGGCGCGCACGGGAGCCCCGCTATGAATTTTTACATGATAAATGGCGGAAAAGTGACCCCTAATGCTTACTTGTCTTAGCCAGCTTTTTAGCCCTACCACTTTAAAATGGTCTCCGCGGTCCCTGTATAACCTCATGAAAAACAACTTTGCATCTAGCTGAAGCGCATGAAAACTTAGATTTATTCAAAGTGACGATAACAAATGGAAGTTTGGTAGTACAAAAAACACGAGCTGGAAGGTGAAAGTTTTTTTAAAGCTCTTTCCTGCTCCCACAAACTTTCAGGAGGGTTTTCATGATAAAATGGAGACTTTCTATTTCTTCTTTCAAAAAGACGCATAGCGAAAGGCCATTTTCGATATGTCCGGATGTCGTTTGAAAAAGTTCTCGGTCGAAGGTGCGTGTACAAGCTCTAATTCAAGGAGCCTTCGTGTTGTTATACACCTAATTGTAGAAACGTTGACCAAGCATGTGAAAAGCGTAAACCATGAACGATATTATCCAATGGTCTTCTGGGTAGACAGAATTGGTGAGCTTAGTAATATTAAAATCAAGATATTTTCTTCTTTGGGAGCCTTAAGACCATGATTTATGCAACCTATCTCATTATCATGTAAACTCTGTCACAAAAAAAGATTATTTTTTTCCGATTACCTAGTATAGTGAACATTTGGGTCGCATCGTTCTTGGTTTATGCTTTCCGTTTTGGGTCCGTCAACGATTCTTGGTGTGTACCACAGTGACTTATATCGACAAGTTTCTTTGATTCTTTCTAACTTAAATTAACGATTTACAGTACATTCACTAATGTACGAATTTACATTCACTTATGTATGAAATGATGTAAGTGGACAATAGAACTTAGCTAGCATAATATAACATTACTAAAAGAATCTCTCTTGTAATTTCAAGGAAACGATAAGTTTCATTTTTCCTATAGATAACTTCAACGCCGCCTACAAAAAGCCCACTGCCCAATCAAGTGTAGTAAGAGATTCTTCCTTAGCAACGGATGGCAGTCGCTTCAATTCAGCTTTAGAAACGTGCAGCCTAACGACTTCACAGAAAAACCCCTGGTGGCGAGTTGACTTGGAAGAGGAAGTTCTAGTTCGCGATGTTTACATTTACATGCACTATCGTAGCGTACCACTTGATTACCTTCTGGAGATAAGAATTGGAAATCACGACGAGCCAAATTTAAATAAGAATACTCTATGTGGAGACTCGTTTGCATTCAAGACGGAAGCATGGCGAAGAATTCGTTGCCCTGTTCCTCTGCTAGGAAGATACGTCGCCATAACAAGGCTTGTGGATAACGGAGACTTAATGCTGTGTGAGGTTGAAGTTCGACAGGAAGGTAAGTTTCAAAAATGGCGCTCGTGTCCGGCTTCATAGCCTGGTGTACTCACGAGAGGAAGATTTGGACAATTCGAAAAATCTGTAAACCCAAGTCTCAGGCGAGGAGTTTTATTCATGCTTTCGACTTCTCGTAGAATCGATCAGGCTATGTAATCAAGAAGTTGCAGTTCTATATTCTGTTAAAGGTTTGTAAATCTGATTGGTTCTCTGGCATCGTTGTCTATTCACTACAGAACACATGATCTTTAAACGTGTTGCCCTTGAAAGTGAAAATTGAGTTGAATTTTGGTTTTAATTCTATATTTTGGGTTAAAATCCCTTAGAGAGTCTAACTAAAGCACAGGAATGGTCCACTCATCTGTGCCTCGTTGACTATTCGCTCATAGAAAACTCTTTAAAGAAAACTTGTTAAATAATAAATAAAGCAAATTAAGGTCGCGCAGGTTCCTTGCAATCATTAGTATGTATTTATTTAAAGAGTATGCACGAACTGCCGGACGACTGAAGCCGACAACAAACGAAATATTCATGAGAATGTTTGTTTTTAAACTCTTTTGTACAAGTAATTACTAGTAATTGTTCTCAGCTTTGTGCACGAGCGCTGGAACATAGGGAATTATTATAATTAGATTCACAACTTTGAATTTATCACACGTTGTTGTAAACATTGACTCGGAAGGTCTTCGGAAGCCTCAAAACCTGCAATTCTGTGTCCAAGTTTTCTCCGCCGATATAGAATTTCAAGAGTTGATTCGCGAGGAACATAGCCTTGGTGTACTCTATTGTGCTATGACTAAAGCGGATTTTTAAATTTCCTTCTCAAAATGAAGATAGCACGTTTCAAAGTTTAGATTTCACATTTTTGCTCTCTTAGAAGCCATTAACTTGTAGCAGTTTTTGAAATCGAAAATTTCGTTCTAGTCATAGCACAAAAGAGGTTATGATTTATCACTAAGCTATATAATCATTTAATTTGGTGCGCTGTTCTAGCTGAAAACTTGGACACAAAATCGCATTATCTGCAGTTAAACTTTTAAGGGCTTGTAACATCACAGACAACGGTCATCTCTCAGTAAAAGGACAATCATGATGTAATTCCATCATACCCGAATATCCTTGTTAAATTTTAGAGGAATCGATGTTCAAAATGTAGTGAATTAAAGCTTTACAAGATAGCACTCCGTCAAGAAATTTGGCTAATGAATTTATTAATGAGCAAGGGTCCAGCGCGACCTTAAATGCCTTAATACGTCATAACATTGTCAAAATAGACATGTTCAACGAGTCTATAACCAATCATACGCGCCTTTTAATATATTGACAGCTTATAAAACCGGTTTTAATACATAGAAATTACTCTTCTTATAATAATATAAGCTGGATAAATTGCTAGTTTTTAACGTAACATTCTTAGCAATAATAAATCACATTTTAACATTTACTATCATAGGAAAAGCGCAGGTTGTTTATCAGCTGTTTATACTTTGATGGTTGATTTACTGCGCATGAAAATAGTAAGGCTGGCCTCTCTTTAAGCGAAACTTCTTGTTTAAGACATAAACAGTTTTCCTTTTTCCGTTTATTTTAGCAACCCATTACGTCCAAACAAGTATGTCTTATCCTCGTCAAAGAGGCGATCTCTCCATTCTCGAAAGTCAGTACATTGTCGGAGCGGTTAACTGTTTAAGCTTTTACTACTTCATGTCGGGAGAAGGTGTTGGCAGTTTGAATGTCAACATTGTTGGTCAAGATGAAGCGACATCGTTGCTATGGCGACTGGCTGGTAACCAAAGCAACGAATGGGAAATTGCTCAAGTACCCATTGATGCTGCACAAGGTTTTAAGGTGAGTAATGGCAGCTTGGTCGCTATCTAATCAACAAAAGTTTTCTGAGCCCGCGGTTTTGAAGATTGGTTGCTAAGCAACTTGACGCAATGATGGTGGATTGCTGACGTAACAAGCTTAGGAGTATTCCCGAATTTTCGCGTTATTTCATGCTTAGATAATGAGATGGAAAAATTTGTCGAATCTTCACACAACTAAAAACAGGTCTTGTTTTCTCAACTTCTGTCAAATTGCTCGAATATAATATTGAAATTTTAGCCAGCCTGGGTTTTCTAACAGAGTCTCAAAGGAAAACAGCGCGAACTAAAGAAATTGTAAACATAACATTGTCAAAACTCGCTTATTTTTTTATCCAGCCTCTAGTTAAATGTAACTAATTAATTAATTCTGAGAATTTTTTAAAAAATAGGGATAATATCGCCTACCTGATAAATCTTCTTTTGATTAGTATTGTTTATATTAGTTTTTTCTTGCACTCCCTTTATAACGGACACCTTCGGGACCACAATTTTGGTGTCCGTAATAGAGAAAGTCAGTAGTAGCGAGAGTTATCTCCTGTTCGGAATAACGGGGTGTCCACAAGGCGAGTGTTGACTGTAGTAGAAAACGTTTATTTTGTAAGATTCATTGTTTATCAGAAAGTCCTCTTTGCCGTTGATTAGCCTTTCAATCTAAATGTTTTTTTTTTACTGTTTGTGTAGGTTCAGTTTGAAAGTGTTAGCGATGATAGCGGCAGTGGGAAGATTGACATCCGGGATATCGGATTAGGAGTAAATGCCAACTGCACATGCGCTCCGCTTCAGGCTTGTCCGAGCCTGTCAGGTAGAGTGTTAGAGGGACTTTCACATGGTTTATTAAAGGCGATTATTAATCATAGCATATATATCGGTTTAGGCATAAAAAGTATGCGTTCGAGTCTAGTGACGCATACGACTGGCGCTTAGCGGCTAGGAGTATTTCTCCCGCCCCCGAATGGGAGGCTAGTCCATTGCAGGGTTACCCCCAGCATCTAATTTCCCAGTACCTATTTATACACCTTGGTGGAGAGAGGCACTGTGAGAGCAAAGTGTCTTGTGCAAGAATGCAACACAGTGACCCCGGCCAGGGCTCGAAACCGGGCCCCTCAGTTCTGGAAAAACGATGTTTACACGGCCATGGAGCGACCGTTAAAAATCACATCATCACTGACAAGACACTCGCAAACACGAACCACGTGAAAACTTTTTTTAGACCCCGTGGCAATTTGTTTCGATCACATGATCAGAATTGTGCCGCTGCCGGTTCAAATTCCTAACGGCGGTTTTACAAATGTTGTGATTTTGATAGTATCTAAAGTACTGAAGCCGCTACGATCTTAATGTAAGGTAGCCTTATTATCTAGCTGAAATTGAACTGATTCACTTTTTGTTCACAGGATTTCACTCGGCCATAATCGGCCACATTCCTAGTTACCAGAACAAGCTAATGCTATGGCTGTCTGAGTCAGGATTTGGCGAGAAGTACTGGGTTCCATGCTACAGAAGCGCAGTAAATGGCTGGTGGAATAACAACTTTCACCACAGATGTGATAACAAAGGCCCGACAATAACTTTAGCACGACAGGCACATTCTGATCAAAAGGATTCGTATATTTTTGGTGGCTTTAATGACCACAGCTGGAAAGGTAAGAAATGTGTATTGTCAGTTTCTTAAAAAAATATTGTATCTTTACAAGTGTTTATAGTGGCATAATAAGATGAAATAAAGCATTTGATTTTGATAATATAAAGAAATTAATAATATTTAGCTACCTAAGCTAGATTGCTCAAAGCCATTTTACGCTAATCCAAGGACTAAAAGTGTAAATTAAAAGGTTTTAATTTCTTTTGCTTAAACGTTTTTTATTGATAATGTTTGGTTGAGCTTGAGATTAGTTGACGTCAAAACGGGAGGAAAGAAAATATAAACAGAAAACCTCGCTGAAAAGTTTTAAAAATTTTAAGATTTATGTTTATCCTGGATTTATTTATTTATTTATTAACATTTCTTTATACACGGTTAAAAACATCAGGAAGATACTACTAAATTACAGTTATAATAAAAATTAATACAAATAAATTGATTAAAGGATTTAACATCCTGAGATTACAGGGTAGGCTGTTCCAGAGAGTTGCACCACTGTAACTAAAGCTATTTTTTAATATATTTAGTTCGTGGATGAGGTACAACCAGTTTGTTTTCGGAATCCCTTAGAGAATAGTGCATTCCATTACGTTTTAGAAATTTAGACGATAGGTATTCAGGAACCAAGCCATTTAAAGATTTATATACCATTAAGGCTTTCTGAATTTGACGCTGGGTACACAAATCTTTCCAACCCAGTTGTCGTATTAGATCTTTGGCATCAGTATCATAACTAGAGGAAGTTAACACGCAAACGCAATTACCCCAGACAAGATTGCAGTAATTATCCTAATCGTGCTTTGAATATTGTCGAGAGAGAAAAGTATAAACCATAAAAGATACGTCCCAGTGGCTTTATGGGAAACTTGTGAACTGTGTATTTATTTGCATTCTTAGAGACCGTGTACATGTATTAACGCATTAAAAGAGATCAGCACCGACCTCTGAACATAAAAAAAAACATTTTACTGTGTTACCACTTTACCTCTAAGAGCGCAGACACGAGTTTCATTTCACGAAAGAAGATAGTGAAAACGCAGCATTGTGTAGTATTGCGTGTAACATCACACGCTAATTGCAACTTACTTCTGTTTCTGTTGCAGATTACGATCCAACACGAATAATCCCATCAAGCAAAGCGTTCCTCTTCAGTCTGAGTCCGTTCAACACGAACGATGGTCCTAAAAAGTTGCAAGTAAAACCAGAGAAGAGACACCAGGCCATAAGGAGCACCGTACTTAAAGGACCTTGCTGGGGTGAAGAAAAAGATGAGCTGTGTTTTGACGGCCAGCAAGTCAATACGGAAATCAATGCAAGTGGCGTATACGATGTCAGCGGTATTTCCGATCCTAGCACGTATTTTACTGGGGAATCTTCCTTCCAGGCTGTAGACCTCGAGGTCTTAACAATTGCAGGTAGAATCAAAATGGTTTTTTGTAGTATCATAGAAAACGAATTTTTTTTTACTGAACTTTACCCTGTTCCGACCTCGCGCGAGCTCACTTACTAACGGCTGATAAAGTATACGAGTATAGCTCAACCAATTAGATTGTCACATTTGCATTAGTATACTAATAGAATTCTACTAAAGATTCTTTAAACGTATTATACGGGAAATGGCGATAAAACTCTCTCCAAATCAACAACACATCATCAGTCCTCGTAGCGTTATTGGACAGCAGGCGAACCGAGGTATTTGCCTGGATAAAAAGTTTGAAATTTTACAAGCTTCTTGTAAGAGGCTATGCATTAAAAATACTTCAAATATGTAAAAGTGTGGGGTTTTTTCTGAAATTTTCCTCGATCGTCTGGCTATGGTGCTGCTTCTAAGAAGGCTTTTTTATATTTATTATACTCTGAGATACGTAGCTAGTTCGTAAAACTCATCCAACGTACCCTGACCAATCAGAGAAAAAGTTTGTACTTTAGCAGACTTTTGGTAAATAAGATGACATTGAAAACAAAACTACCTGGATTTCGGCCATGCGACTTTCGCCGCGTTTATCACTTGTTTTATTTTTCCCGGTTATTTGACCGTTCAATTTCCGAGCTTTTCACTGATTGTACTAGCCTCCTATGCAGTTCGTTACACATTCTGCTCCACAAACAGCGTCTGCGTAGAAGGCATGGTTTCCCACGCTTTTCATGCTGCATGTTTCCCTGCATTTTACCGGTTGGACATATTCCCGCCCTTTACACCCACATATTTTGCCGTGCATTCAATGACTTCCCATTTTTTTTGTCAAGCTTTAATTTAAAGTATTGGTATGATTTGCACTTCTTTACCTGTTTCATTTTTGTTTATCATTTTAATTATAAATTATTTTTCGCTATTTGCCGCTGTAGTTATTGTCTCCCTGGTATTGCTAGCTTAACTATCTGTTTTATTTCCCAGTGCATGTTTCATCAGTTGATTTATTCTGCTATTGCATTTTGTTTTAGATTCTTTGTGCGAGCCGCCTTGTTGGGAAGATGAAACCTGCGATGAAATCGCGGGGAAATGTGTTTGTGATCCAACTAGGAGGGACGAAGAAATGTGCAGGCGGAGGCAAGGTAATTTTGAAACTTTAGGTTATGGAGACAACGACTTAAAATGTGCCACACGTAGCATTCAGAAACAAAATATCAACTCCATTAAAGAGAGTAACATATGTACGCAAGAAAACTGTGAGCTTACAGTTTCCTTCTCCGTCCACTGTAGATAGCTTATTTGTAAAACTTTTTTTTCTGAAACAACACTAAAATATATCTCTACTGAAAAAAAAATGGTGTTTCTTCAGCGTTAAGGTTCACACAATTCAATTTGTCTGTGACAGGTGACCGAGTACTGTAAACTTTAAGGAGAAGTTAATTCAAAGGAAATATGATGTTATGTATTTGAATTTAGTAATCTGTAACTCCATATTACCACGAAACTTCGGAAACCTCAGCCATAGAAAATGCTGCTCGGTTCAAGAGGACATTTCCCGAACACTTACCTTTGAACCCACACAACATTTCAAGAATTAAGAAAAATAGGATAAAGCTAGCAAGATCCATTTATTTGTTGGGAATTTGTTAAAACAGTGTCTGCATCAGTTTAGAACGTAAGCGTGGTTAAGCAAAACTAACGCCTCCTCGGAATACATTCGACTCTTAATTAAACTGAATAAATATTACCCGGGCAGTATAGGACAGGTTTTAACCAGATATGTATTACCCTTAAAAATAATCTTATCAGAAAGATAGCTTTACGTTGCTGAGAATTTTCTTAGCAATAGTTTCGTTTCTTCTTAGAGCTGCAAGCCCTTAGAGACAAGTACTGCAGGGATAATTGGACCCCTCATAGTGTAAGCCATTGCTGGGGACGGCTACTAGCTCGGTACGACAGAGGACATGCTAACTCCAATCGTAAATGGCGGTGTTACTACGAAGAGGCGCTGACAAGGGATCGCAGGCGTTTTAACGCGACTAAACGTTCACCTTGTTATCACTCAGACAACGAATTGGAACGTTTCGCAAACGAAGGTAACTTAACAAATAAAAAACCTCTGTGTGTTTCTGTTTCATGAGTAGAAAAGTTATCAGCATGCCATTGATATCGGCCTGTTATGAAAAAGTCGTTGAAAAATACGCAGGGTTTTGGACGAACGAGCTGTCTTGTAAAATGATCCAAGCTAAATCAAAAGACTTTAACAATTGACTCATGCTCGAGGTTTCTATTTAACAATGATACTACGAGCCCGAGTTTTCTATGAACGAATAGACAATGAAGCGCTCATAAAAAACGAGGGCGAGTAGTCTAACTGTTTGAGTAGAGACTCTAAAGGATTGCAGTCCAAAACCTACAGTTTTACTTTTTAAGCCAAAAAACAAGAAGAGTTGTCTTTTTTAAGAGCAACGCGCACGCCATCGTGTTCTATTGCGAATGGAACACAATGGGGAAACCAATCAGATTCGCGGATTCCAATAGAACACGGCTGAATCTCCACTAACTGCTGTTAGCATAATCCACTGACCGTCAATTAGACCTATTAGGCAATTGCGCAATCTGATTGGCTACACAGGTGCCGTCTTTTGATCGATAGACAGCTTTTGGAGTGCGCGCTCAGTTTTTCGCTAAATTTTATCAACCAAAATCTTCAATAAATATTTTCTGTTTTTAATAAATCGGTCAGTAGGTTATGTTAAAACAATTAGACTGCTCGCTGTCGGTTTCTATCGACTTTGATACTATCAGCCAGTCGAAACCTCGAACTCGCCAAATGACGAACTTACATTTCAGCGTCAGTGCGGGCTACAATACCGCGCGCGCTCAGTAGGTCCCTGTGCAGCCAATCAGGTTACAAGTTTTCCAAAAGTCGGTCACAAGGTTATGCTAAAAGAAATAAGTACAATTATACTGGTGTTTTAAAATACATATGCTGCAATGTGATTGCTAATCTATCGTTAACTAGAAACAAATAGCACTTAGATATTCCTTATTAACGATCGATCTGTTTCTGTAATATGTTCTAGTCTCAGATTGTCGACCTCTGGGTATGGAAAGCGGCTATATTTCCGACTCACAGATCAGTGCCTCTTCTGAATACAATGCTAGACATACGGTTTTCAACGCGCGGCTGAACTTTCAAGCTGGTAATGGGAGGACTGGTGCCTGGTCTGCAGGACCACTGAACCCTCATCAATGGCTGCAGGTTGATTTCGTTAGGATGGTGACATTAGGTCAAGTAGCGACTCAGGGCAGGCCGGAATATGCTCAATGGGTGGCGAGTTATTCCTTATCTTACAGTATGAATGGAATTGATCACGAAATGTATGAGCAGGATGGCTCGGTTAAGGTAATAGTGATTTTGCCGTCTTTGATACTGGATTAACGGAAATCTTGTCCTGGGGTCTTTGTGGCGTTCGTTGCGGACTTGAACGCCAAAAGAAAGTGTATGTGCATCGCAGATAGAATTAAAATTTAGAGTGCTGGTTTTTGCGGCGGGAGGAAAACCAGAGAGCCCGGAGAAAAATCCTCAGAGCACAAAAAGAACAAACAAAAAGCTCAATCCACATATGACGGCGATTATTTTGAAAAAACGATCTATCCCTACCTTAAAGTAATAGAGTTGTGCAAGCTTACGAATTTCTCGATAATTTCTAGCCAACATGCAGAGATATCAGGACCCCAATTGTACTTATTATAGCTCGCCCAGGCAACATTATCTAAATTTCTTGATGACCTAGAGTTGCAAACTCTCTTAAATTTACGTTGTCCTTATAATGGTAGTCTGATAGCTAGTGCGCTGGCTCTGAATAGAGCGTTCGAAATCGAGTAGTAGCATGGGGCAGTGGCAATAGCAAATAGTTCTTGCAGCTTCGTGCTATGGATACGGCCCCCCGGTGTTCCTTTGGCCCCGGTGGGACTTAATCTTTTTTCTCTCATTTTAGATTTTTAACGCCAACTCAGATCAAAACACAATTGTTTACAACCTAATCAATCCAATCATTTTGGCACGCTACATCCGGGTGCTACCAAAGACTTGGCACGGCCATATATCAATGAGAGTGGAGTTCTATGAATGTGAAGGTAACGGGAATCTAGAGTTTACCTTGAAATACCGGATCATGTTTAGTCGTTCCCTTATAATGGCTTATTTATTAGTGAGTTAGATTCTGGATTGAGAAGCCGGCTTCGTACGTTCGCCAGGGTTCGTGTAGAGGGGCATGGGGTTGCGTTGCGTCGCGTGTCGAGTCGTGTACTGTCGCGGAGTTGTGCTGTAAATACCCTACTCTCATAGTACTCAGGATTTTTTAGGGACACCGGAGAAATATTATGACAAAATATATCCTGTGAAGTGGACTAGCATCACATCCAGGGGGAGTAGAAAAATTCCTTATCGTTTTATACTTACAGTAAGAAACTTTAGACTAGTGCCAGTGACGAATACTCATCTGCCCACAACAAGTCCTAGAATTGAAACGAACTTAACAATTTATCTTGGATCGGGTAGCAGCTCTCACAAGGTGTCACGTGAATGGCTCGCTACCCTTCAAGATAACAACAGAACAAACAACAGGAACGATGCCCTGAACCCCCAAGACAACAGCAACTGCTACACGCTCATAAGAGCTGCTACACTGCTATTTATCTTTACCGGAGAAACATAATACTTACTACATTATTTTTCTCACTCAATGACTATATGTACAGGTTATGATGTTTTCGACACAGAGGATTTACTATTAAACTCCGTATACCTCTGGACATTTGATGACGTAAAAGATATCAAAGACCAACAGGGAAAAACTTGGGCTCAACAAAGCGATCACCTACAATCCACTGCAGGCGTGCGAGGCCGAGCAGTGAAGTCTTCAGGGGGACCTGGGCCCATTCCACTAGCATATGACACAAAATTGTACTTATCGACACCCCTTACTTACCCTCCAGTGACAGTCAGCCTGTGGCTTCGCTATCAAAGCACAGGCCCTGGTGTTTCTCAGACTTTCCTAGCTGCCGGAGACCAAGAAAATGGAGACAGAGGGATTCATCTTTATCAAGAGGACGGTAGCAGGGAAGAGTTGACTTTCAATGTCAAGGCTGGTACAAGGCAATGCTCAGTTAAGTTTGGAGTTCCACAGTGGGTCTGGACACACTTGTTATTCGCATGGACAAGTATCAGTGGATTTGATACAATTACTGTCTATCGTGACGGGAAAATTGTTACGGATTTGTTGGTAGATAATTGTAACGACGGTAATTTCGCTAACGCACCGAACAGCGCCATCGCATTTGGCTCTTCCATTTTACCGACAGCTTCCATTGATGACGTCATGGTTTTACAAATGACGCTTTCAAAGTTCCAGGTGGAGAAACTGTTCCGTTACTACAAAGGTATGTGAAAGGTTATACATGCAATGGTAATCTTAGTCGTGTACGGAAAGTAATTTAATTTATTACATGGAAGAGAGTGAGCTAGAAGACCAGACACTTAAATAAAGTTATTATTATTATTATTATTATTATTATTATTATTATTATTATTATTATTATTATTATTATTATTATTATTATTATTATTATTATTATAGTGTTTTACTGGGAACTTTACCACTCGTAGATTTCACAGGTCACTCCATCCGGGACCCGTGTGGCGTGTTTTCCATGTCACTCTTGCGAGTGTCCCATCGTTCATTGACGTCACGATTCCAGGCTTTTTTCCACTTGAATGAACCTGGTTTCTTGCGTCGTTTGTTAATAAGCAGGCTGTTTAACTAAGCGACCAAAAAGAATGAGCTTTTCGAAACCTCCATTAACGACAAGACACGATAAAGAAGAAAAGAAGAAAACAAAATAATAAGCAATTATTGGATGAGGTTGAGCATGATATCGTGAATTATCAAAACCGAGGTCTGTGTTATCTGCCTCAGCCTTCGGCTTCGGCAGATAACACAGACACGAGGTTTTGATAATTCACGATATCATGCGAAAACCGAATTCAATAATTGCTTTATTATACGTTTTCAAACAATTTGCCATCACTTTTTCTAGCGCCGGCGTAAAACTTCGTCAGAACATTGGCCAAAGCGGTTTTATCTTGCGGTTCCTCCAGGTTCTTCTCCCTCAAATAATCATTCATAATTTTTACACTTGCTTTTGTTGTTCTCTTGGTGTTTTTAGAATCTTTATTCTCGATCAAAACTTTCAATTCCTCTTCGGAAACGGAGGCGAATCGCTCAGCCATATTTTCAAAAGTTTGACAGCACTACACGGACGAGGGGCTTGGAAACTAGGCGGACTTTGAACTCGACATGATAACCCAATATCTGCTGCAGATATTGGGTTATCATGTCGAGTTCACATGCTTCTGTATATTGACTGAATGCTTAACCAATCACATGTTTCAAAGTAATTCTAATGTATAATAAGCTGTAATTATCGGCTGGCAAGACATTGCCGCATCGGATTCAAGTCAAAGTCAGCGATGGTTTTTGTCTTTGCTACTTTAATACGTGTTTTTTAGTTGACAAGTATTTTGTTTGATTGGAATTCAGTTAGTGTCTCTATATCCTGGCTATCCTTTAGGGCACCGGGTGCTTTCCTATGTCTATAAAGGCTACCGGTATACTAAATATTCGGAAACAAAATAACATTGACAATATCAGCTATCTGTTCTCCATATAATAAGAAAACATTGCACATTGGCTCAAAGATATAAATCTTATATTCTCGTGGCAAAAACAATATCCCACCAGTGAGCGCAGGGAACGAGTGAGATATTGTTTTTGCCACTCGCCACTCGACATAAAATTCATATCTCCTCGTGACCGTGTAATATCTTCTGTATAAAGCATGTCATTTTTTAAGATGATGACGTATGAGGTGTGCTGGCCTCGTGGTTTCTGCGTTGGACTGTTGAGCGATCTGCTATGGGTTCGAGCCTAGGCCTAGTCGAGCGCCTTGTGTTGTGTTATTGGGCAAGCCACTTCACTCTGGCTCCATCCACGAGCAATGTTTATGATTCATTTTATTTGCCATGAGGTTAAATTACAAAAGTTGATGGTTACTGGTGAATTGTTTGTGAAACCTGACGCAATTTCTCTGGGGTAATCTGGAATTGGTTCATCATATCGAATGCCTGACGGGGCCTTTTATTTTTAGCCGCTTTTTATATGAGTTATTTATTTCTTCCCATTTTAGGATGTGCTAATCTGCACGTCAACGTAAGTGTGTTATTAACTGGAGAAAGTTTCCATCCTGATTTGACGACAAAGGGTTCTGAGATGTTTAACAACAAAACATCTTGGATTGAGACTCAGGTTTGTTCTTCTAAAATTTAGTTTGTCTTGAACAACAAGGTTAACTTCAATGGCGTCTTTTTCGCTGAAAAGTATTAGGTCGGAAGGGTCAGAATTATTGGAACAAGAAAGGCCCAATTGTCACCAGTCAACCCCCTTTCCTTTTTTCGAGCCAAATTTGACCCATCTTCATCAACCCACCTCCTTTTAGGACCATTGAATCCGCTAGAGAAAACTTTGTATGTTGCGTTTTGTCCTGATAGGTTACGTCTTGCGTTGTATGTTGATTTTTGCTACAGGTCAAAAGTCTTTATGAAGGAAATGCTATTTTAAAAGTGGACAACTTCCTATTTTGGTAAGATTAAGTCTATTTAACTTGATCACTTTAAACTTACTGATCGGTTACGTTTGAGTCACCAACCAGAATCTAACTCGTTTGATGTGGAGTTGAGATGAAAAGCGTTGGATTTCCTGCATGCCGGCGCATATTTCCATGGCAACTGCACACCTTTAAGAATTAACTTTGACTGGTCTAATCAGATGGAACGCATTAAAACGCTGTCAGGAATATGCATAACTGAATTCTAACATCAGGTCTTTCTAGTTAATGATATTTTTAAAGCAAGAAAAACTTGTTGTTAGATTTCAAGAATGAAGTCTTGTATCTTGTTCTAGTATTTCAAGTTCTTGTTTCGTAGGTCATTCATAAGCGTCTGGAGCTTTCCTCTCTAGCTGTAGATCCATAAATACAGCTTCTGCAGTGCTGAGACATTTTAAAGTTGTTAAGAGGGTCAATTTAAGCTCCATTTCTTTTAATGAAACACAAAAGAAAATACACAAACAGGTAAACACAAACGATATTATTTCCCGACGTTTCGGCGACATCATGACGCCATTATCAAGGGTAAATTGAGAAAAAATAATTAAATGCGAGGTTCAAAGAGATAAACATTTGCATAATGGTGGTGGCTATACAAATACTTTAGCACGGATTGAATCCGTTTGCACGTTCAGACTCGGTGTTAATTGCTTGATGTAAAGCATTTCGTTGACAAGACAGTCAAATTTGTTCTTGCATTTCTTTAGTAAAGAAATTGGATTGAATCCGTTTGCACGTTCAGACTCGGTGTTAATTGCTTGATGTAAAGCATCTCGTTGACAAGACAGTCAAATTTGTTCTTGCATTTCTTTAGTAAAGAAATGCAAGAACAAATTTGACTGTCTTGTCAACGAGATGCTTTACATCAAGCAATTAACACCGAGTCTGAACGTGCAAACGGATTCAATCCGTGCTAAAGTATTCGTATAGCCACCACCATTATGCAAATGTTTATCTCTTTGAACCTCGCATTTAATTATTTTTTTCTCAATTTACCCTTGATAATGGCGTCATGATGTCGCCGAAACGTCGGGAAATAATATCGTTGGTGTTTACCTGTTTGTGTATAACTAAATCACAAAAGAAAATGTTTTTAAAATTCATTGTTCTAAGTTTTTCGGATGATTTTGGCCTAAATTGTAATAGCCATTCAAACTTGCAAAAAGTGGTAACAACCCTTGTTTGTGATCCTTTCCATTCAGGGTTAACCACACAAATCTGGTGGTGAACTTTACTGTACGATTCAAAAGGAGTGGGTACAAGGAAGTAGAACCTCTTGAGACAAGTATCGTATCGAGAGGCATGCTGGGAAGTATACCTGTTAACTCCGTTGCCATGGAAGCCAATGACGGTACGTTTGTAGACGGCATGATTTTTTAAAATAGTTTCCAATAAATTGATATAAAGCTAAAGTATTGTACGGATCTTCTGGCGGTTTTTATTCAAGTTATCCGAAAATTGTTTTACTTTTGATATACTATACTTTACATGATATCCTGCCAATGTTAATGAAACTTTGGTAGAGAAAAAGTCGCTCGCAAAAAACTGTATATCAAATTAATTCCCCCACTATACCTTTGTGTTTCTGTTTCAGCTATCCGACGTGTGTACACACATTCGAGTACACACATTCATTGAAACATTGATCTCTTGATACAATCCAAATTATCCAACGGAAAGCGATTTGTTCAGCTGCGAATCCATCTTCTTCATCGCAATTAATTTAATAGTTTTTGTAGTTATTGCCAATATTCTTGATAACCCTGATGACGTGAGTGTTCAGTTTACACAATTCACTCACTCGTGTGTCTGAATGCTGCTTTTAAAACCACTTTGTTACAGTTTACATAAAGCCACTCCAGGTCACCGCATACAACACAAGCTCTACATCTCTGGCAGTGTCATGGAATGAGCCCGAAGACTTAACACATGGAATTTTCTCTGGGATTCAAATATTATATCGCTTGAATGATTCATTACAGAAATTGATCGTCAGTGTTGATTCAGGGGTACCAGGATACGAGTTGGAAAACCTAGAAATATACACCTTGTACGCAATTAGTGTCAGGCCTGTCAGTCTTGAAGGAGAAGGAAAGGAAAGTAACGAGGTGTTAGTGAGAACAGCTGAGGACGGTGAGTGTTAAAACCTTAATCAACTGTTCGGTGGGAGGTGAGACGGCCTCGTCGTTAGTGGCTGTACTAACCATCCAGCGGTCCGGGTAATAGCCTTGGCCGGGGTCATTGCATTGTGGTCTTGGGCAAGACACTTAACTCTAGAAGTTCCTTTCGCCACCCAGGTGTATATATGGGCACCGGCTAGAGGTAACCCGCAATGGACTGACATCCCATCCTGGGGGGAGAAGAAATACTCCTGATCGGTTTTTGCTACAGAAACCGAAGACAAGTGCCGGGCTGATGGCCAACTAGGCTTGAACGCAAGCTTTATCCAACTATTCGTAACGTTTGTAATAGTCAGTGATAATACCACTCAAATAGGATGGAATTTTTTTGTTTGAAGGAAGCAATCCCAAGACATCTCCGCGAATTATGAAATAAAATTTACCACCTCTGACCGTACATGTTACCTGAAGGTGAAACCCCTCCGGACTAAGAAACGCACCCGTCACGTTTTCAACTTTTTAGAAAATTGCCTTACGTTGAAGGAGACCCCAGAAAAATAATTTACTAACAAAGACTAAAGCGGTGATAATAAACCAAATAGGGAAACAAGGATGGTTAAGATTGGAGTACATTGAGTCAGATTATGAATGATAAGTTTAAAACGTTTTGGCTAAACTTTACAATATATGTCTTCCGCGACGTATTTTCAATATTTTGCTCATTTATAGTTCCCACGTCTCCTCCATTAAACGTTGGTGGCTTCCTCAATAGTGCTGGGGTGATCGTCGTTACTTGGGAACCAGTCCCCACCGAACATCGCCATGGTATCATTCTAGGTTACCGCGTCATGTACGGAGCACAAAATAGCAATCTACAGCAAATGACCGTGACGGCAAATAATTTAACAGCAGAATTGCAAAACCTTGAGATGTACAAGTTGTACGCCATACAAGTTGCCGCGTTTACTGTCGTTGGAGAAGGGCCACCAAGTCAACCTATTGTAGTCAGATCACAGGAGGGAGGTGAGATAAATTACCATTAACAAAAAAAGAGAAACCTCAAAACCTTGCTCAGCCTGCCGTGTCCCTAGGGAAGTTATATTTCGTCGGTAAAAGGCGGGAAACAGGGTACGCAAGAATGATATCTAGCTATAGGTTGTGAAATGTGGGGAAACGTTTTTCGAGTGCAACTGGTTCATTCCCACACGCACTGCGACCCAACCAAGGAGACTCGCCTGGGGACGAGGCGATTGTCAAGCTATTGCAGCTATCAACGATAACGTTTATCGAAGGGAATCCCTATGTCATTTGCGAAATAACATAAAACCTCTTGACGTGTAGCAATGTCGAGTGAAACCCTATGAAACGAAAAAAAATATTTCACTTTATTTGGAACAATGAAAATCATCTACGTTTGTTCTGAACCGGGGAAACTCTCCTGTAAAAATGACGGGGGTGCTCGTCGTACCTTTTAGATCGTAACATTTGTGGATTGGTACCGCTTTGGGTGCTAAAACCTAAAACGACCACCGCTAGAGTAGTCGATGTACCTTTAAGAGGCCTAGGATATAGATTTATAGCAATAATTCCAAAAAAATTTAACAAAAGAAGGTGTTCAAAAACGTCGTCTTTATCAATATTAAATGGGCCAGTGCCAGTGCAATTTTTACTTCTAAGGGGTGAAAATACTTAAGGCCCACGCCTGGAAAACGAGATTCTGATACCTTTCAGGGGTGTTTTTGAAATACTCCAACAAGCACCCCGTCATTTTTATAGGGGAGTCCCCCCGGGGTTTCTGCACTTATTAAAAAAGAAGACTACTGTGAATACTACAGAAAACTAAAGGCGCATTTTTTTTGAGCGGGAGGGCTGTACACAGGCTACTAAAGATGATGACTGTTTTGCTACTGATCGATAGATGAGCCTAGACTTTCACTTCCTTTACCAAACCCTTAGTTATTGGTCTCTGTTTTTCTTCTACACATTTATAATACTTGTCATTACTTTAGTTCCCAGCCTCGCGCCTCCAGTGGTAGTAGCACATGGCACAAGTTACTCGAGTGTTATGGTCACGTGGCAAGCCATCCCAGAAAACCATACTAATGGAATTCTAAAGGTTCATGTCGTGAAGGTCCTTGATACTGGTGAACTTTTTTATGCCTGCAACAGCAGTTTAACTTGGGAGATCCAAGGGCTAGAAAAATCCATGGTTTATAAACTACAGGTGGCTGGCGTTACTTCAAAAGGGCGTGGGAACTTCAGTGAGGAGGTCGTAGTAGTCACAAATTTAGATGGTAGGTCAGACAAGCTCCATGTCTTTCTTTGTATGTTAGAATATTTTAGATTGTATTCTTGTACACTCTAAAAGTTGGAATTAATGGCGTGCACTACCAAAATATCCTCCATTTGCAGTTTGGTAAAAAACATTGATTACTCGTCGATTGGCATGTGTCTTAATATCCTTATTTATAAAATGACTGAGATACTATCGGCGCTCTTATTGGTCAAGAGCGATCAACAAGGCTTTTAATTCACTATTCTACAAACTCGTCTCACAGTTTTCCATGTTAACACGACGTTCATTGCGCCTCGGTGGTTTTCAATCACAGCAATTTATTTTGTTCTTGAGTCTCAATTATAATTACTTTAACGAGGTAAGTGGCTGAACCAGCAAACGCCAAGCTCTTTGGTGTATCTTATGAACTTTTATTTGTCTTTAAAAGGATTCAAATCGAGTGTTTGTCAGTGAGGATTTTAATGAAGGGGCATGGTTTAACGATTACTAAATAAAGCTGTCATGATGAACAAAGTGTTACTCCAGGAATTGAAGTGAGTGGCCAAGAATAGGCTTTACACTACCACCTCAAGGACACTCCATGAACCACAAGACGTCATTGATAAATGAGATTAAACTGTTTTCAAGTACGAAAACCAGGATTTACAGTTTGTGTCCAGTCGTGTTCAGTGGAGGCAAAATCGTTAGGGGACCATGTCACCGCGCAAAACGCACTAATTCTAAATCCACAAATGGCTCGATCGGAACGAGTGACTATTGTCGTTTGTAACATCGAAATCGGCCCTAAAAGGAATTGAAAAATCTTCACACTTGTTCAGCAACTGTATGTTAATGGGAAGGGGGATAATAACGAGTGATCTAAGACTTCACATTTATAATAAAATTGGATTATTTGATTCCTCGCAGGTTGTCATGCTCTTGGTATGGAACACTATAATATTTCCGACTCACAAATCACTTCATCCACTGAGTTTGATGTAGCTCATGCGGCCAGCAACGCCCGACTCAATTTTGACCCGGGAAATGCTAACATCGTAGGATCTTGGTGCGCTGCTCGAAATGACGTCAACCAGCCTTGGCTGCAAGTTGACTTTCAAGAAAAAGCTACTGTTACTAAAGTGGCAACTCAAGGCAGATTTTTCGATGCAAATCATGTAAATAACAGGCATGTTTACCATCAGTGGGTTAAAACTTACTCGTTGGATTACAGCCACGATGGCGTTGATTTTGAAGCTTACGAACAGTTTGGAAGCGTGAAGGTATTTTAGTTTAATTTCTATTGTTTGGCACAAACACAGTAAGCTGCATGTTGTTTATAGCCCGAAGGGCCGCAGAGCGGAGCCTCGTAACCATAGAAATAGGAGAATCTGATGCAGGCTGCAGAACCATGCACTTGATTTTTCAAGGTCATATCATGAGTAGCGGTATGGTTCGCAGGCGCGTGCGGCAACGTACGTACGTACGACGACGACGTCGCACGAGATGGCAGCCATACTTCAGAAATAGGTTAGCGTTACGATTAACGTCACACGGCGTAGTATGCATTGTACTGGTAACTGAAACGCACTCTATCCGATGATAAGAAAGAGTTTAACGCTGCGACCTACGATCAATTGCCCTCAATAATTACATCGAGTCAGGCAAATCACCAAAGCCACCGAAACACTGCAAAGGGCTATAGAGCAGTTGAAACGACTAGACTACAAAGCAGGATAAGGATGCCGGTGTAGTCGTTATGAACAAATCTGATCATGTTGTTGCGCGGTACGTTTGGGAGAAACTCTGTTTGACGGGAGACTCTTGCTAGTTTCTCTGGATGAGTTTAATCACAAGTTCTACTCGTTTCGGTTTTGCTCTCAATTGGAGCTTACACGCTAAAAACAACGCTTAAGAGTTCACTCCTTAATTCCAGAACGTACAGTGATTGGTTAATGTACATTACGTAAAGTTTTCCGATTGGTTCAGCTCGAATGTTTTGGAATTTCAACTTAACTTAGCAACGGAGACGCTCTTTAATCTGTCGCAAGCCTGGTACTTAATTTTGCCGTAAAAGTTACAACTTCTAACAAATTGATCGGTCTAGTTGAACTGTTGATAGAAGCGAAGCATAAACAAAAGTTTTTCCGATACCAATCACTGACATTGCTGAAACTAAGGGAGTTTTTCCTTCGATACGTGGTCTGTATACAAAATGCTAAATTCAATACCACAAAAGGTTCCAAAAGTAACAAGTAAATATTTTGGAGGTAACTAATTAAACTAATTAAAGTGATCCATTGTTCATAAAGTCGAATGGAATCAAAGTTCCACAGTTCGTGCTGGTCAAAAGACCAGAGTGTCCAGAATTAACTCAAACTAAGTTAGGAACACTTAACAACATAAATGCTAGTAATTAAAAATAGTGACCAGGTCGTTACTTGACTGTTGGGCGAACACAAAAACATTAACTGTTTAGTTTAGCTGGATTAAGTGAAACAATAGTTGTTTACGAAAAGTAATCAAGTCGATCTGGAATCAAAAGAAAAGGGATAGGGTCTGGAAATTTTCCCACGGGAAACATTTCCAGCTTGCAAAACAAAATGTAAATTGTTGCAAGAACATGTGCATGAGTTAGTCGCATGTTCTGGCACGTGTACGTTGCTTGGTAACAACCTGGTCGTTGTACAGACCACGTTTCGGTACTAAGAAAATTATCATAACTCTATTGAAATTTAAGAAATCAAATAAGATTGTTTGTAATGATTAAACACGTTAAACTACTCAACTTGAATCGACTTGAATTCTAAAACGTAGAAGCGAGAGACAACAATGTAGAACTTTAACAGCAAAAACTATTGATAATCAACGCGAATAAAAATATATAAAATTGTATGCCAACAATGTTAGCCTTCTGAGTCACTTTACTTTTTCACAGATATTTCAAAGTAACTGGGATGGCGACACTGTCGTATACAATGCAATCACTCCACCAATCAAGGCACGCTACATTCGGATTCTACCAAAGTCTTGGGAAGACCACCTATGTATGAGGGCGGAGTTCTACACCTGTGAATACGGTAATCATGAAATAAAATATTACTTTGATCACCTTTTAGCATAGCCCAGTGGCTTCCTACTTGCAAATCTGCTGGCTAGACAGGTGCCTTCTACCAAACAATAGAGGAAGGCCTTAAGAACGTGGTCGGTTCTGCTAAATTAAAACTGTCAGGCTGCTTGCTTTCGGTTTCTATCGACTTTGATAGCTGGCTCGAGAGCTCGCTCCTCGGCATCTAAATAACCGGATAACAACCTCAAATTAACACGGAAACTAAATAAAACAGATATTTCAATTAAATAGCCCTATGCATGTTTACGTCAGACTGCCTTCTTTCACCAACAAGGCCTCGCTTTAAAAGTGTAAACTTGTAAATGTTAAAAACGAACGAATTCGCAAAGCAGCAAAGATGAAAAGAATACCCTTGTGAAAACCGCATGAGGTGGAGAAAGGTTGAGAATAATTTGCGTAACCGAGGCTTGGTGGTGGGTTTTGAGTAAATAACGTTATCATAAGGCATATTACCATGGCAATTCAATGTAAATGTTAATAACAACGCCAATTTTCTTTCTAAGAATAATTTCTGACGACGTACTCTACTGCATCTAAGGGCCTGTTTACATGATTCCGGAATGACTTTCATTCCGGAACGAGTTCATTCCATCCCCATACATTTGTCTGTATCTGTTTACATGATACCGAGACGAAAGTCAAGTCATTCCGGAATGAGTTCATTCCGGTTTTCATTCCGGAATGAAAGTTTCGTTCCGGAATGACATTCATTCTGGTATCATGTAAACACAGAACGAATTTCGTTCCGAGATGAAATCGCAACTCATGAAACTGCATACGGACTCCACAGTTTGAATTGAGAGCGAAAAAACGTAATAGCATTTACTGTTTAGCCCAAAGAAGTAGCTCTTTGGTCAAATTACTCGTTAAAATTGCAGATACGGCAATTAATGGGCACAAAAACATGTTTGCGCGAAACATGCGCCACCTTGTTTTGATCTCGCGCGAAAACCGCGCACGTGAAAATGCCTTTGGTTGAACCGGTCGACTCTGTCATGTAAATGCAGAACGAACTTCATTCTGGAACGAGTTTCGTTCCGGAATGAAAGTCATTCCGGAATCATGTAAACAGGCCCTAAGACAGCTACTCCAAAGATTTTTTCCCCAGCAAGTATCCTCGTAAACCTTGTAATTTAATCTCAACTCAAAACTTCAAACATTCGTAAATGATCCAAATTGCTTTCACGTCGTAGCTGACTGGCCGCCACTGACTCACTCAGCTTCACTCGAAATCTTGAAGGTTTACTTCTCTTCCCAAAATTTAATGCTAACAATCCTTTGTTTCCTTTTCTTTCTAGATTTCACGATTGACCCAGTTAATATAACGACCTCAGTCCCAAGCGCAACAGGAGTCGGTCTCAGCTGGAAGCCACTGGACCCGTACAAGTTAGGCGAACCCGTGTTAGAATACCGAATGGAAATCTTCGATTTACTGAGAGGAGAACGTTTTAATTACACGGTCAATTCCTCGATAACAGATGTGGACCTGGACATTTTGAAACCGTTTACGCCTTATGAATTCAAAGTCTTTGGAATTACGAGCTCGTGGGAGGGAAATATCACTGATGTAATGGATTTGAAGACACAAGAAGACGGTATGTCGAGATAAAGCCAAAACTGGCAGATTGTCAGAGTGTTATTGACTGCAATGTTTGAGATGCCTCTACATTTGAAGGAAAGCGATGTTTTCGAGTACAGGTTTCCATCGTTCTTGATTACTTCGACGTAGAATTTTCGTAAAACAGCTCCAAGTCCTCCGCTGTGGCTGGATCAGGGATTTTTTCCTCTTGAAGATACGCTTTCAAAATCGATCGACTCCCCTTCGTTGTTTTTTCCGTGTTTTGACTTTCCTTGTCTTCTAATAACTTAAATATTTTACTTCTTCGTAATGCTCAAATCTAGCGGCCATTTTCGCGCTTTCAACCTGCTCGGCAGCAAAGCCGTTCAGTTGCCTGACGTCAGCAATCCTTGGGAACGAGGTTGCGATCGGATGATCATCCTTGGGAACGAGGTTGCGATCCAATAATGTTTGATATTGGACGGTTGACGTCATTTTAATGACGTCAATCGTCCAATAATTGGAATTTCTTCCAAATTTGGTCGGCGCTAGCCGGTTAGCTGGAATTAGCCGGGGATCGAAAGCCAATCAGAAACAGAGAAATATTTTGAATGAATAATAATATAAGTAATCTTGCAGATTACTTTTAAATTGAAGGAAACCACAGAATAATAGTTTTCTAACATAAAAAAAAACAACAAAGAAGTAATAAAACCCCGAAAATAAACAAGGATGGTTTCTACTGACGATGATTAAGATGGATTACGAATAACAAACTTGAAAAAAAAATAGCCGTACTCCATGACATGGTTCCTTTAAGCATTATCCTTATGTCTTATTGCTTCTGTTGTGTTGCGAGTAAGTGTTAATGTTGTGGTTTGGTAGCTCAACAAATAACCCTCCCTCCTCAATCCTCCCTCCTTTCTCTTCCGGCAATGGTGGAGATACATTATTGAGCATTAAGTCATAAAACAATGATCGCTCACTATGACCCAGGCTGATTAGTTTATACCTGCTGCAGCTGTAACAACCTGCCTTTCTTATGTGCTTCCTTGCTTACTTATCTACTGGCCTAGTGGCTTACATTTTACTTGCTTACTGCCTGACATATTATAGCGTCTCATGTTTAGTTCGCATCGTTTAAATCTCGGTATTATTTTTGCTTTAAACTACAGCTCCCAGTGAACCTCCAAGAAACTTCACTCTTCAACACACGACTACCTCAGGATTATCATTTCAACTTAAACCAGTTGATAAGTATCATATCAACGGCGTGCTCCGAGGGTATAAAGTCATATACGGTGAAAGTAAAACTCCAAATGACACTTGGAAGACCTCTGTTATAAATGTTACTCAAGCCAAGCGCAGGAAAAGGAGCATCGAGAACGAATCATTTAGCTTTAACCTTGAAGATTTAAAGACTTACACCACGTATACAGTCATTGTGTTGGCATTTACTGTTAAAGATGGCATTCCCACATTGGCGGCAAACTTTACTACGGCACAAGACGGTATGACATAACATTTTATTGGCTGGTACCTACGTTCTGATTGGCTACTAAAAATGGCATCACCACATACGTGTTGATATGTCAGTTATGAAGTTCTTTGTGCCATGTTGCCCACCAAGATGTCCGATAGGAGTTTTCTTTCCGTCGCTCACTCAAGCTGTCACTATACTTTTAATAAACCTAATAACGAATTGATAAATTGGCATTCCTCCATAAGGGAAATTGTGTACTATTCTACATAACGAAATTTATGCAACCTTGGAGATCATAAACTTTTTCGATGTAAATAGTATTTTTGATTCCCTTTTTAATTCTTATAGAGGGAGCCATCTGGAGCTTTGATTTTGCAGTTTTGGTCATTTTTTAGTTCGACTTTTGGTTTTCGCCCCGAAAACTGTGGTTTTGGTGTCTTATGCGGTTAAGGGGTTTTCCTTCTTTTGGCATTTGGTCTTCGGTTTTCGCCAAAAATAGAAGAGGTTTTCGGGATTTGATATTCGATGTGGTTTTCAGTTTTTCCCATTTTGTTTCCTGTTCAAAATGCAAGTTTGGGTAATATGTTTTAGCTTGTAACTAAACAGAAATGTCAAAAACGTATATATGAGAAAAACCTTTAAAAAAAATTCAGGTGTCAAAGGGTAAGATAAGGGCTTTTGAAATTTGAATTTTTTGTGTGTGGTTTTCGGTTTGATCGAAATTTATCGTTGTTTTTTTGATGATTTTTTGTTCGGTTTTTCGGTTTCTAATAGGGCCCAGTGCCCTCTACTAATCTGGTGTGCGAAGATATGCGCCAAGATTTACTCTTTGATTAAAAAAAAACAAAGTCGTTATAAAGAAGATTTTTGTATCACTTACTTCAACGCCAACTAAAGAAGTTTAGAATAAAATTGTGTACCTGTTCCGATGGAAATATCCAGACTTTTTAAACTTTGTTAGTTTGTTTTCCTGCTGTATTTTTGTATAAGTATGTGACGGTGACGATGACTTTGATGATGATGATGATGATGATGATGATGATGATGATGATGATGTATTGTATTGACACTTATCAGCGTTAGTGATGTCTCTTTTACTTACGGCAAACTTTTTGCTTTCTCATTATCTCTAGTACCTGATCACCCACCGACAAACTTCACCGCATACAACACCAGCTCAACAAGTATTAATGTCACGTGGCAGCCCATCCCACCAGATCACGTGAACGGAATTCTCCTGGGGTATCACGTGAGGTACTGGAGACATGATAAAGCGCACGATAACATTTCCATGGTAACGGTGAACAGCACTAAACTGCATGCAGAACTGGAAGGTTTAGGAAAGTACAAGGAATATTCTATCCAAGTTGCCGGATCGACAGTTGTTGGTTTGGGGAATTTTTCGGAACCTGTATTAGTTCGAACTGAACAGGACGGTAAGTAATGTGTGTTGTATTGCAGTTTTTTTCTAAGAAAATTTAGAAGTATAAGTAAATTGGGGCGCACAGAATTGGGAGAACAATTGCTGTTTTGGCAAATTCACGTTGAGTTTACGAATAGTTTCCGATTCTTATGCTATAATTAATTTTTCAAGCGTTCGCAAACTCTATTAAAATCCTTTTTAAACAGCTAGTACTAATTTTGTAATGTACTTATTTTAAAATAGTGACTTAATGGAATAAAGGGGGTGTTGTTCTCTAAATAAATTTGTTCGTCTCTTTGCCTCAGTTCCCGATGAACCGCCAGTCAACATCACAGCTAAAGGAATTGAACCAACAGTTATTAAAGTTAACTGGTTTCCAGTGCCCTACGAAACTATAAACGGTATTGGAATCGGTTACAAGCTTGCTGTATTCGACATCAGTGGATATGACATTAGAAATTACACCTTGAGCGCTGCTATCCTATCATTGGAAATCACCGGTTTGGAGATATGGACGAACTACAGTGTCAAGATGGCCGCTTTCACCGTTGTAGGAGACGGTCCATGGAGTGACTTAATACTTGAAGATACAGACGAAGAACGTAAGCCACAGGCAGCCCATTCCCCTCTCAATCCATATTTGTCTTTAGAGATTCAATTGCGTATTAAATCTAGGCCAAATCATCTAAATATAAAGAATTAAGGAATTTAGAATTCCTGATCTTAAGCTATCTTGCTCAGCGTTAATCATTGTCTTAGAACGTGTTTGTTTGTTGCTTTATATCATAGTACGACACCTGAGTACTACAGTTTCGATGCTGCGTCTGCGCGCGCTCTGATTGGCTAAAAAGTGAATTCATTAAATCTATATATATAAAGCCATCTACTATACTGCCGATAGACACAATTTGAGAACTCTTCCTGTACTCAAATTCCCGTCGCGTTTTTATGAGAGTATAACACATGGCTATATGCTTTCGTTCAGCCATTGCATATCCGGAGAATAAATTTTTATGCGCCATTTTTATGATTTTTGTAGGTGTAGAAACACTGTTTCCAGCCAATCCCAAGGCGTGTTATATCTTCGAACTTTAATAAATCTAAAAATATCTCGGGGTAACAAGGCTACTCCATTATAATAAAGTGTACTTGGTAAAACAAAGGAGAATACTCAATGCACTTCAACAGTTTATTGAATCTTGTGTTTTATTCGCAGCTCCTTACCAACCTCCAGGAAACCTAACAGGACAAGCCACAAACTCGACCTCAATCTTCGTTCAGTGGGATTCAGTTGTTTTACCCAATATTCGTGGAATTCTTCGCGGTTACACTGTTTACTATGAAGAGGCACCGAGCTCCGTCCATCCAAGCGTGCTAAGAAACATGTCAGTCCATATATCTGTGACTGAAGCAGAGATTATCAACTTGCACAAATATACCCAGTACCATATTTGGGTTACGGCGTTCACGACTAGAGACGGATTGTTGAGTAACTCCATATTTGTACGGACACACGAAGACAGTAAGTTTTCTACGTTTCCTCTCTGTCTATATGATACCATAAGCTTGCTCTTAGTCGGCCGCTTACAAATCAGTCTGAGGGCGCGCGGGATTTGCGTGTTAAACACACGAGGTGAAGAAACTATGTTTTTCTCACACGCTTTGAATTGCGCACGAGATCTTCTTTAGCCTCGCGCATCGCGCTGACGGATACAACCCCCAATCCCTTAATTGTTAACTTGATCTTGTTAATCCCAGATCCGGAACGTCCTCCATTGTACATCAAATACTCTGCACCAAGCTCCACCAGCCTTCTTGTTGAATGGGGTCCAGTTCCTCCGCAATTCAGAAATGGCATCATAAGAGGGTTCCAAGTTCAGTTCCAAACCAATGGCACGGTTGAAGTTAGAGAGCGAGGTCCACTCCTCAACTGGGTTATACTTGATGGTTTAAAGAAGTTTACAATCTATTCTATTCAAGTTCGCGCGTTCACGAGTGAAGGATATGGACCAGAGAACAACATACCGGCGGTCACTGGTCAAGATGGTATGTAACTTACGTATAATGTGTCTCAGTTTCCAAAAGAAAAAAAAGTTCTTAACGCGACAGTGGCTATGGAGTAAACACAGCGGTCTCCAGTGCTTTGTGACATAACGAAATGTTTTGTGTAAAACTTGTCTTTATTTGAGCTTTTACCATTTTCTTGTTGCCATGTTTATACCAAATAAACAATATATCCAAATTGATTTCTTAATGCATTCTTCTTAAAATGAAAGAGTGAAACCTTTCACTTGACAAATTTTAGCCATTGCTCTTACTTGGTGAAATGGTCAGTTCAATAGGCTGTGTTCTGCGTACCTCTTGTAATATTAACATGGACTGGCGAATATTTTTGTCATCGCTGTACTCTTTTTGTTATTAAGGGGCATTGGGTACACAATCCATGTTTTTGGAGAGTACTTCTAGTACAAAACAAATTGTTTTTCTTTTTACAAGTTCCTAGCAAACCACCAGAGAGCATCATCGCTGAAAGCCACGTAACCTTGACAACCATACCCGTCACCTGGCAACCAATTAATCCAAAGTACATCCACGGCATTTTACTTGGTTACAAGATCAGGTACCAGGCCGTCGCGATTGGTGAAGAGCCAGTTCAGCACCAGCCAATCAAAGAGCAGATAGTTAGCCCATCTACTTTATCTATTGTGTTAAAAAAACTCGAAATATTTACTTTGTATCGCATTGATGTACTGGGATATACAATCATGGGCAACGGACCATCGGCCACGGATTATGCAGGTTTGTCCAATTCCTAAAAATGATCAAGATATGTTTTCCCACAAATATACATGTTTGAATCCAAATCTGATTTGAAAACTACTTTCAGATAAAAGTAAGCCTTAAGAGATAATAAAATAATGCAGAGACCAAATAAAGTGGTAATAAGCTAAAAAGCAATAAGAATATCTCGCTTTAAATTTCAACAGGTTTGACTGTAATATTCGCGTCAATGAATATCGTATTCTGTTATTTTCTGCAGAGACCTGTCGCTGTAATAAACGTCTAACAACGAGTTGGTACGAGTTTCGACCATACGTCCAAGTGTCCAAAAATGATATCCCTGACGGGCTTATTCCACCAATCCTCAGCAAGCTTGCAGTCACGTGTTGTGAAACTTGCCAATCGCATGGTGCCTCTTACGTGGACTTGAATTCAAATGGCTACAATCAGTCCGCCAAGCTTCATCATCTGCGTGCATTCAAGGAAAGTATCGCTAATCCCACAGACTTTTTCTTCCCCGTGTATGGCTATAAAGAGCAGACGCATTTTGCCAAACAGTTTGGCTATCAAGGAATTGTAGAATCACCTGGTATGGCGTACATTGTGAATACAAACTCCCATGATGACATGCCCAACGCTATCTTGACGAACATTGCTGCCTGTTGGCCAGCGATCACACTCGCTTTGTTCATCACGTATTTAGCGGGACTAGTAGTTTGGGCAGTGGTAAGTCAAACGGAATATTCTCATTAAAAAGCGATCAGAGACGTTAGTAGTATAGTGGTGTAAGGTAGGGAGTTCGGACCTAGTCCTGGTGTTGTGTTCCTCAGTAACACACGTTCATCTCACAGTCCCTCTTTCCACTGACTAATAATTACGCACAGATGAATATTTCCCCATTTTCTTAAAGTAAATCTCAGTTTAAAGCACTAAATTGCCTCCAACGTCGTATCTAATCTTCCAGCGTACTCTTAAAGGAAAGAGGACCTTGAACAAGATTGTATGGCAACATGGAATCATTAACTGATCACTAAATCTTATCCGTGGCGGCTCGCATATTAACTAAAAACGGACTTTTCCTGCATATTAAAACGTGAGCAGCCGAACCAGAAATAAACTGAGTCTGTAACAAATGATATCATTATTCACTCTTGCTTTTATTTTTTATCGCCTAGGAGTCGAATTACAACCCAGAAGACTTCCCTCCATCGTTCATTAAGGGAGGAACTGAGGCTTTTTATTGGTCCTTTGTTTCTATGACAACAGTTGGGTAAGTTTAAACCAAGCAGCTCTATAAAACTACGTTTACACTAGACAGAATTTTTCCGGATTCGGGACGAATCCGGGATGTTTTAGTACCGGATTCGTTTTGGCGTTTAGACACAGGCAGGTGAATTCGAAACAAAAACGTCCCAGTTTCCACGTCTCTCTGGAGATTTTGAATCCAAAGTGAATACGTCGTATCCGAATACTTTTGAATCCGCAATGTTTTGTCGTGTAAACAGGTCTTGTAATGAATCTGGATGTTTATCCGCCTGTGATAGTGACTTTTCTCTATCTTCTTGTCGACACAAATCTACGAAAACTTTAGTAATACCCTCGTACTTGCTTTTAACGCTATCCTACTCCAATTCTTCCTTTTTGCAACTGTACGAACTCATCACTCCTAACAGTAGCTCCACTTCATTATCTGTCCAACTAACGTTTTCTGTGGCATCTTGATCTGTTCTTGACCTCGTTTTGGGCAGCATTTTGTTCCTGTTGACCGAGCAACAAACTACTTGGTGATCGTTCCCGAATAAATGTCCTCGGATTATCAAAGTGTGTAAACGGTCGAGAATCCGACAACCTTTTTAATGTAAACGTCTATGAATCCGAGTACCCTAAATTCGATGAATCCGTAAACATTTATGAATCCGAAAAAATATACCCTGGTGTAAACGTAGTCTTAATACCAGGTAACTTAAGCAAAAATAATTGTGATGGTGACATATTCAGTGGTGCGAAATGAAAAAAACTGAGTTCTAAACATTCTATATTTAGTTCTAGCACTGAAAGAGTTTTTTGTCACTGAAGAATATTTTCCTGACAGGGTCATCTCATCTTTCTCATAACCTGTCGATTAATGTAGCGATCAAAATATTAAGATGACTTTGGATATGTCTGGGGATAAAAAATATTTTCCGCCGTAATAACCAAGTAATCGTCTCAAACAAGCCTACAAATATCTTTTTCATAGATACGGCGATCGTGCACCGATATCCATTATAGGACGAATTATTGCTATTGTTGTGATTTTATCTGGGCTGGTGATCTTTGGAATTGTAAACGGCTACATGGCTACATCCATTACAAGTGTCACCTTGGAAACAGACTACAAAATCTACGGAGCCAAGGTAGGTCAATACTGCGACCGCGAGAAGGGGTGGTGTTAGGGAAGGGATTTTTTGGCCAGGAACCCGTTTCTGAGACCTGAGCGCACCCGTTGCTTTGGTCCGGCCCGGTTGTTCAAGGGGTGGGTAACTCTATCCACCAGTGGATAAGTGTTGACAAAACATACTACGCTATCCACTGGGTAATGGAAAACGATAAATCCGGTGGATAGCGTTATCCATCGTTTGAACAACAGGGGTAGAACTGTTTTCAGAGCCAGCAACGCCGATTTTACTTGATCATCGTGGCAATTGGCGAAATCCCAAATGTGCTGCAACTGCATGCGGTGGCGATTTGAGGCTAGCGAGGAATGTCGATAGAAATCACCGATATCCGAGATTTGACACATTAAATATCCGTATTTCAATTCGTCGTCGGCGATTTCGGATAATAGCCAAGTCTTAGCCAAGTGTACCTGCTGCAAGCGGTGGTTGTCGCTGGCGATCAAATATCACAACAAGAAAAACAAACATTTGCTGCAAAACAAGCAAACTGCATGGGAGCCTTACGCAAGTCTTAAAAGGAAGAATTCATGACTTAATATCAATAGTTTGAGGAACATCTAGTGGTAATCGCTATAAAACAATGGTCGGGCACGTTTTTAAATTATATTTTCTTTCACCTGTCTGCAGGTAGCCGCAATCGAGGGGACGCCGGAATATCGAATGGGAGTGAGAAAAAATGCCCGAATGGACAACGGTATGTGCTATGTACCTTTGCTGTTTTTGTTGTTGCTGTTGTTGTTGTTGTTGTTGTTGTTGTTGCTACAGCTGTTGACAATCACGGTGCCAGAACAGATTAAACAATTGCTTCAAAACTCAGTATTCATTACTTACCTTTTCTACTGACAAGAGTGCGTGAATTTATGGACTCAAAAAGATCTGTTCATTTAAACATAAAACTATTGTGATTCGTTAGTCCAACCTTCTTTGACCATAAACATCGAATAATCTACTTCTCCTTTGATTGTTAGACATGAGTGGTCTTTTCAAGCTTTACATACCTAATAAATACCCAGAGTGAGGCATTACGGTGTTTTTGCGGGCGAAAACTTTAAAATTTAGTAACACACCACACGCATCTTTGTAGTGGTCCATCATCATTGTCGAATTTTTCTCATGCGGGGTTTAGGGTGGGTGGGGGGCGGAGTATTGAGGTGCGCGCATGACGCTATTATGGTGTAAATTACTAGATTTGACTTGCAATGCCCGAGTAATTTAATACGTTCGCTTCCTAGGTCATGAGTACCACACGTTTGAAGATATTTTCACGGCTCTCAGTGAGCGACAAGTGATCGGAGCCTTGATTGATACATACAGTGCTGGAAGCAGCAAGGACGACTTTGAAAACGGACATCTGCGAGTGAATAAGATCCTGGATTACTCTTCTACTTATGGAGTAGTGATGGGGAAAGAGGCCAGAAAACTCCGAAGGTGTTTCAAAGCTTACACTGAAAAGGTCTTTGCTAATGAGATTGCGAATCATATTCAGAAGAATACGGAACAGTTAAAGGTGAATGTGATTTAACATTATTTTATTATGGTGTGTCGTAGACCTAGACAACATCTTTTTGGAAAGACAGGTCTTGCGTGGTTAAATGTCTGACGTATTTTCTAACTGAACGATTGTCGTTTTCAGAATCAGCAACTGATGGACAGATGCAATTCCAAATTGTCTGGCTGATCGACTGACTGACTGACTGACTGACTGACTGACTGACTGACTGACTGACTGACTGACTGACTGACTAACTGACTGACTGACTGACTGACTGACTGACTGACTGACTGACTGACTGACTGACTGACTGACTGACTGACCGACTGAGCTGAGCGTACTGACTGACTGACTGACTGACTGACTGAGCTGACTTACTGACTAGTGACTAATGGACGGAAGGACGGACGGATTGACTGACTGATTGACTGATCGACTGACTGACTGACTGACTGACTGATTGACTGACTGACTGACTGACTGACTGACTGACTGACTGATTGACTGATTGACTGACTGACTGACTGACTGACTGACTGACTGACTGACTGACTGACTGACTGACTGATTGACTGACTGACTGACTGACTGACTAACAGTAACAGTAACAGTAAATCTTTAATTGTGCCTTACACTCCAAAGGGAGGTATTGGTCTAGTTACAATAAAGTTGTTAAAGCAACTAATTACAATGCAGACGTTTATGATAATAATTGAACTATTAATTATACAACTATTTATTGATATAACTTTCTATTTAAAATTTCTTTTCGTTTTTGAAACATGAGAAAGATATATTTATCTATGATTCTAGAGGTAGCGTTATTATCTAATTTAAGAAGGTACATTATTTTTTCATGATCAGTTAAATCTACAAAGCGAGGATCAGTTTGGGACACGATGGAATGAAGCTCTTTTCTAACATCATTATACCCTTTGCAATACATTAAAAAATGCTGTTCGTCCTCTATGAGGTTTTCCTTACATACCAAGCACTTTCGTTCTTCAACTGGTATGGATGCTCCTGCATTTTCATATTTTCCAGTTTGTATGCGTAGGGAATGTACCCCTAATCGTAGTTTAGTAATACTTACTCGATGCGCTGGATTTTTAACTGTGGTGAGATACTCTTCTAATTGGTAATCCTTTTTAACTTCTTTGTGAGTGAATTTTTCTCTAGAGCTAACTGGCGCGCAATTTTGGACCTTCAACCAATTTTGGAAATAATTTTTTCTTAACCTATGTTTAATTTTAGAACAAAAATTCGTTGAAAGTTGTTGAGCTGATATGTCATTACCGGAGTGAATTCCTAATGCTTCATCATCATTCAATAAACTAACAGATTTAGTATGTTTTTTTGGCGTAAAGAAATGCATCATTTAATATGGGATTGATTATCTTATGTTCTAATCTTTGAAAATAGCAGAAGATAGATGTCTTTATGTCTATTGCTAAAGGGTATCGACCTAGTTCTGCTCTACATGCTACGTTTTCTGCATCCGTACCATGGTACATTTAATGCTTGTTTGCAAAACCGGATGTGAACTTGTTCAATTGTACTTTTATCGAAATGTGTTTTGTATGATAAAAGTTCGGGTCCCCATATTTCACAACCATACAAAAGTATGGGTTTAACTAGGGCATCAAAAAGTTTATTTCGTATCACAATTGTTGATGAATCAATGTTGGATAGAAATCGTTTAATGATAGAAATAACTTTGGTAGCCTTTTTGCTGATTATTTCTTTTGACTGACTGACTGACTGACTGACTGACTGACTGACTGACTGACTGACTGACTGACTGACTAACTGATTGACTGACTGACTGACTGACTGACTGACTGACTGACTGACTAACTGACTGACTGACTAACTGACTGACTGGCTGATTGACTGACTGATTGACTGACTGACTGACTGACTGACTGACTGACTGACTGACTGACTGACTAGTGACTGATGGACGGAAGGAAGGAAGAACGGACTGACTGGCTGAAAGACTGACTACATGATTGATTGATTGATTGATTGATTGATTGATTGATTGATTGATTGATTGATTGATTGATTGATTGATTGAGTCACCGCTCGACCACACAGCGGTCAAACGCAAAAATTGACGTCACATCCGGTCTTCGCCGCCTCGAACTTTCGCCTTGAAAGTGGGCAAACTTTTGTAAGAAATTGTTAAAGAAATAGTACGGTGAAAGAACAGTTCAAGCTGGGACACTCAGTGTAGATGCATTATCAAATTTCCAATCCATAAGCGGCGTATAAACCTTAACTTTCCAGGGACGGCGTTAACTTTTGACTTTAAAGCAAAAGTTTTCGGAAAATTTAAGACTTTGTATGAAAAATTTTGGCGGCAATTGCACAGTTACTACGCACGCGCGCTGCGTTTGACCGCTGTGTGCCGCTCGACCAACGTATAAATGCGTATAAATAAAAGTTAACTTTTTTGTAGAAACCCGCTGAACCGCTGCCAGTAGAAAGGTCGACAGGACTTTTTGACAGCCACAGCACTGTATTTCAAAAGACCTTGCTCATTAGCAGCACACTGTTAATATTGTTCATACTGTCTGGCATTATCTGGGAAATAACACGATGCATAAGAGAAAGGGCAAAGATTGAACCACAAAGTAAGTTTTGTTTTACTACTTCAGTTACTGCTGTCCGATTATATTTGGTTCACAAAGAGCCTACCATGTCAAGATGACAACTTCAACATCTCTTTAACATACATTTTTCCAAAGTATGGTTATAGTCATAGTCATAGTCATAGTCATAGTCATAGTCATAGTCATAGTCATAGTCATAGTCATAGTCATAGTGATAGTGATAGTCATAGTGATAGTCATAGTCATGGCCATAGTCATAGAAATTTTTCTGTCCAAGAGGGAAAGGCGCAATGAGGTTAATCCCATGTGAAGCACCAACCCGTGAAACGAGAGTCCAGACCATGACACTGGGAACTCCGTGTCCTACTCTTTGCGATAAGGGTGTGGGTTTTTTAACGTCTCCTGCTGACCATATAACACTAGAGATACCGGAGACGGGGCTTACGGTTTATCGTCCAAAACGTTGAAAAAAGTTATTTGTTAATTTACTGATAGAAACAATGTTTCTCTTTCTATTGTCTTCATTAGATCTGCGTCAGGAGCTTGTGGACGAGATGAAAGCTATGGTGGACGATTTTAACGAGAACATACGCACAATTAAGGAGGACATGGCATCGAGACATGAAAAAGAAAGAAAGCAATTACTGTTGAGCTTCAAGAACCGGCCAAGCGGAAAATATGCTTCAGCAATTGTGCTTACAGAGCAACTGGACAACCCTTATTTTGATCCACTGGATATTAAACCTGAAGCCGATTGCTGATGATAAGCTTTCCCCTTTGACCTCACAAAGCCGTACCTCAAATACATTAATGTGGTTCCAACTTTTGTATGTGACCATTCAAGTGAAAGCTAGTGAGCAATACTTTCATGTGGTACTCTTTATTATGTTGCACAAGGTGTTTCTAACTTTTAAGTCTGTGGATGAAACCCTAGTGTGTGACCATTCAAATGAAAGCTGTTGAGCAGTACTTTCATGTTGTACTTTCATGCTGTACAAGGTGGTTCTAACTCTTATATCTTCGGATAAAACCCTATTGGGTAGTACTTTGTATACGTAATTGGACTACATGCTGTCCAATTTGGAAATAATTTGATGAAAAAAATTCCGAGGGCAGCCAAAATTGGACGAGGCCGTAGGCCGAGTCCAATTTGGCTGTCAGAGGAATTTTTTGAATCTAATTATTTCCAAATTGGACAAGCATGTAGTCCGGTTACATATTAATTATATAGCTTGTAGTCAGTCAATCCAGCGTGAACAAGAAACTTATGTCCAGAACGGGAAAAGCATTCAACAATAGTAGGCATAACACAGCACATGCAACTCACTCAAAGCATTGTCTTCACAAATAAAACTTAAACAAAACAGTGCAATTTTATTCACCTAAGTTTGCGAAGCTTGCTACAAAGTGAGTGAAAACACTGCATCAATCAATGAAAGTCGTAAGCAAAGTGTCCGAAGAGCTTTACAACTTCTTGAATCTGACATACTCCTTTCCACTATCTCGTTCGTACTTCATCGCCGTCTTTTCTTTTCGAATTTCAGCAAAAAACTAGCTCATGGCGATGAATACCTGACAGATTTCTTGCTTCGCTTTGCTGCACTTACGTTCACCCAAGTTTTGTACTATTTGGAGGTGTTTTGCTCTTGGTTTTTGCTTCTTAGTGTAGCTAGCTCCTCTTCTGACAACGTGGAAAATTTCTCTTTGTTGTTACTATTGCTGAAAAGCCCAAAAGGAATGGAAAAACGTAGCAAACTTGCCTTATAAAATTCCGCCATTGTCGACTAACAATGCGACCAGTTTACAGTGCTGACGCTATGCTTTGTGCTAATTGGCTAATATCCGTCACCTGTTGTTTTTCCTTCGATTTGATTGGCTGAGACAAAACTGTCCAATTTTTCTTAAGCCCCGATCAAACGGTCATGATAGTTGATGATAGTTGATGAGAGTTCCAACTATCACGCGCGTTTGAACACGAACTATCATGCACTATCATCAACTATCACCAACTATCATGCAGTTTGGACGTGTTCAAATTCGACATGATAGTTGATGATAGTTTTTACCGTTTGATCGCGGGGATGATAGTGCATGATAGTTTATCGGTCAGTGGTTCAGTCAAAGACGGGCTCAATCCAAGATTCATGGCTGCCGCAAAGGAAATTCTATCGTTCGGTGAAGAAGAAAACCGAAATTTAGATTAATATTTGGACTATAGTGAAGCTGAAAGCGAGCAAGTGAGTGGGAAGAAGAAGAGTAAAAACAACGTCGAGAAAGCACTGAAAATATCACTGCCAGAAGCAAGAGATAATGTGAAAGTATCGAAAACAAGGAAAAAACATGAAAACATTTTGCACCGAGTGATAGTGGAGTTGAGAACCGGAAAAGCAAAAAATTTAATGCGCGAGCACATTGCGTGATTTCGACAAACTATCGTCAACTATCATGGAGCGTTTGATCGCAAACGTGATAGTCAATATGATAGTGAATGATAGTTGGAAGCAGCGAACTATCATCAACTATCATGACCGTTTGATCGAGGCTTTAAATTGGACAGTTTGTGCATTTTACCTGAAAGTCCTAATTGAAACTATCCAAATTTAATCTCAAATTGGACAGTTCTCAAAAATTAAGGAAAAATAGCTGCGCTGACAATATAGGATTTACTGACAGCTATATAATTATATTGGGAAACTTTGCTTTACAGTATTTACCAAACTGAAATTTGAAGTTCTTTGACCTTGTCAGGTTTGGACAAAGTAAGGAGGGCGGGAAAACACTTGTAATCGATAACAACCACGCGAGAATGTTTTTTTGTGTGTGTGAACAAATCAAAGGCACTACTCCTTGCTCTTTTATCACAGTGAATGAGTCAAAAATAAAAATAAAAATACTGTTTACTTTATTGAGTATTTTTGCCTTGGTTTAGTTTTGAATATTGTGACGGTGGAGATACGAGGAAAACATGTCAACGAATAAAAAGAAGACAACTCGGCTAAGTGATTGAGATTATTCATCTATCTGAATCGATCGAGGTTCCACAAGAAAAAGTGTCCGCACAGCCGGCTCGTCTTGTGCGTAAGTGGGGAGCGACTATCTCATTCCCAGGCATCCAGGCTTGGTTTTTTGGAGCGCGGTGCGAGTGGGGTTGTGGGCCTGTTGCACTCGCAAAGTTTCGCCGCCTAACCGTCAAGCCCCGCGCTCGCTGTTTCCCTCGCTTCACCAAGTTAATTATTATCTAAAAAAATACGTAATTTGAGAACCAAATATTATTGTGAGTGAGTGAGAGAATTTTCCGAAAAGTTGTGCTCCCTTTGACATTTTCAGTAAAGAAAAAAAGCCGTGGCATCCACAAAATGACTTCGGCTTGTTGTCTATTCCCAGTTCACTTTTCATTTATGTTGTGCAACAGTGGAACCTCGATTTAACGAACCTCTATGTAGGGAAGTCCTCGATTTAACGAACAACATTCTTCGCTCCAGTAATAGTAAAATGTATGAGAAAGTAGCTCGATACAGTACTCGATATACTCGATATAACGAAGGGCCAAGGGACTGGCAAAATTTGTTCGCTATAACGAGGTTTCGTTATATCGAGGTACTTTCTCATACATTTTACTATTACTGGAGCGAAGAATGTTGTTCGTTAAATCGAGGACTTCGCTACATAGAGGTTCGTTAAATCGAGGTTCCACTGTATAACGAAACCTCGTTATAGCGAAAAAATTTTGCCAGTCCCTTGGCCCTTCGTTATATCGAGGTTTCACTGTAGTTAGTCTTGTCAAAATCCGCAGCCTGATTTTTTTGGATTTTTTTTTTCTTTTTCGGACATGTCTCGTTCGCGCGGGATACACTGAGGCTGTTAGCAGTTGTTGAAAAATGGCAACTAATTTATAGGACAAAAGAAACAAACGTATTTTATTATACTGGACTTTAACAAAAGAGAAGAAAAACTTCACATTTTCTTAAATGACAGCTGCTAGTTATCTATTCACTGTGTATTTCTAATATTAATGCTTTAATTGCCTGTTGTGTATCAGTTAGTCTTATCAACATCTGAAACTTGATTTTTTTCCTTTTTTGCTCCTTCGATTTTCCCTCTCGTGCTTTTTTCGCTTCACATTCGACGTATGGACTAAGAAAAAAGGGACTGCTCGTAGTCACGTTCGCGGAAAAAAATTCCGTTGTTTGTAGCTCTTGAATAGTGGCAACCAATTTACAGGACAAAAGAACAGTTTACGCAGTTTAATTTAAGGGATTTACTCGATTGTGTTCATTTACTATAAAGGCAGATGGAAAACAGTTTTCTCTCCCACCAAACACAGCACACGTACACCCACACTTGCGTACATTTTCGCTGATTGGCCAAAACATGTTTTGATTTTGCGTTCTGACTTTATTCCTTAATGAGCCTATTAGAGCTGGAATAGTGGAGAGATTACATTTATAGAAAAAAATTATCTTACTTTCCGGCACAAATAACAAAGTATTTAACTGAATGACTATAACAGTAAGAAATAATAGCAATAAGATACTGTTAAAATGCAAATGTAGAAAACGATAAATTAAAACATGAATTAACAATAAAAATTGTCAGGTGGTGAAAATAGCTATAAGCAAAAGACGCACTCTGTATGAACACAGTTTTCAGCAGAAAGGAGAGAGAAAGCTTCACTGAATTCAATAGCTCAGTTCCATCGCTAACTGGTACTGTTTTTCTTCTCATTTTTGTTTTTTCTTGTTCCTTTTTTCTACTCCTTATCTTATTTCTATTTATACAAGTATTTATGCATACTTATTTACAGTGTACTTAAGACAGATTCCGCTGAAAGTTCGAGCAATGAGTGCAAACATTAAGTACCAAAAATTTGCTGATAGCACGCGGTCGGCAACATTTTCTATACTATTTCAAAGATCTTACTGAAATTCATTTGCCCTAGTGATCCCGTAATTAAATTCTAAAGCATTCTCGAGAAAATTAAATCAATCCTCGTAAAAATGTTCAAAACGTGCGCCATTTTGTTTCGAACTGGCGTGAAAAGTCCGTTTGAACTGAAATAAAGATAATTTCAAATCCATTCTTCTTTCGCGGCGTCAGCTTGAGTGATAAAGTTTTGGTAGGTTTTTGATAGCTGAACTTAAACTGTAACCATGCTATGAGGTCTCTTTGGTAACTTTATTTTTGCCTGTATTGCTCGAATGTTTAGCAAAAACCATCTTAAATACAGTCGAAGCTCTCTTAACGGACACTCTCGTAAGCGGACAGCTCTACTTACGACCGCCTTGTTTGAAACCCCGTTTTAACTCCCATACAAACTTTGTATTTTTACATTCTCGTAAGCGGACATTCCCGTAAGCGGCCGGGGACACTTTCAGAGATTACGACTTGGACTTTTTCTTTGTCTTTAAGCTCCCGTAGGCGGACACCCCAATGAAAATCCTTTTAACAATCTCTGTATCTTGTTTTTATCAATCAACTTCACATTACCGTTCATCACAATGAATTTACAGCAGTTACAGTACAATATTTCAGTGTTTGTTTTGTCGTCCTCTCTTTCCTGTTGTATTTTGAAACACCACTTACATGCATATGAGCATGATGTGAGCTGGGCAAGCTCCTGTAAGCGGCCATCTATCCCCTACACCTCTAGTGGCCGCTTACGAGAACCATTCTCGTAAGCGGCCAGCTCCAGTTGCGGACACTTTTTTCGCGTCCCGAGGGTGTCCGCCTACGAGAGCTTCGACTGTACTTTTTAGTCCAGTCCCGCCTGTCCAGTCGCGCCTGGGTTCAACCCCTATAAAGGGCGCGCGGAAGAGAGAGTTCAGGGACTGGACTAAAATACTTATTACTTGCCTTATCTTATTTTTCTTCCATCTTCTCTCTTTAATCATTTACAACCTAGTCATAGCAATTCAATTTCTTAACTACTCAGCTCGTTTAGTTTATTTCTATTCTGTTTTTTTGCCTATTTGAGTTCATTTAATTCTATGCTATTATATTCCCTATTTAATTTTGACAAAATGAAATGGTTGTTATTTGTTGTTGTAGGAATAATCGAAAATATGGAAGCAATGGACACAAACGTAAGCCAGCCAAGCCAAGAGATGATTCCAGCCGCATGCACCATGTACATTTCATTGGGAGGGGTGTTGCCACCGTCTGCCATTGAAGCTAGAGCCGTTCTTATCTTCCTCTCAGTGATCAGCATTGTAACATTTCCCTTCACTGCTGCCTTGAACACATTGGTGATAATAGCCGTGAAAACGAAAGCCCGACTCAGAGCCCACAAGTGTAACATACTACTGGCGTGTCTGGCCACAACTGATTTGATGGTGGGTGTGATTATTCAACCCCTGTTTGCAGCGTTAATGATAACCTTCGTTGTCGGTGCGACAACGGCTGGATCATGTGCATTGCAGAATGTCACAGGTTTCTTTTCGATGTTTTTGTGTGATACTTCCCTTATCCACCTGGCGTTGATTAGTGTGGAGAGATATCTAGCATTGAAGCACACTTTCGATTACGAGGCTGGACTTGTCACCGAAAATCGTTTACTAATAGGTTCTGCTCTGGCGTGGTTATTTTCCTTTATTTTGCACATTCCTTTCTTTGTTAACAGATTTGTATTTTATATCATCCTTAACGCATTTATTGTCCTATCTCTTGCTGTAATCACCTTCTGCCAAATCACGGTCTATTGTGAGGTTCGCCGACACGAAAAGGAACTTTCAACCCAGCAAGTTACAGAAGAGGCAAGGCAGAAATTTTTGAAAGACAAAAAGGCATTTAAACTGACAGCTATCATCGTTTCAGTTCTATTCCTATGTTATGGACCTATTTGCGTTTTTGCACTTGTTTCTATAAAATATCGGAGTTACATGTCAATACAAACAGTGTATGCATGTTTTTTATCAGCTGTATTTGTAGTAATATTTAACTCGTTTCTAAATCCACTTATCTACTCGGTCAGAATGAGACAGTTTCGCGTAGCGTTTATTGAGTTAACTTGTAGAACTGCAAACACTGCTGAAGCTGAAGAAATCGAGATGCGAGGCTTTGGATCGCCGAATACAGTGGTCAGATTTGAAGGACAGGTAGGAGATCAACAAACCGTGGAGCAGGCAACTTAACTGTGAATAACCCCAACAATAACAACAATGAGATACTGCCTGGGCAAGAAAATCATATCGAACAGCTAAATTTGAACTGTGCAGCTTCGCCACAGTTTATAAAATGCCCACTAAGCATTGAACTCAATTTGTAAAAAAAAAATCAATCAATCAATCAATCAACTTTTTTCGCCCATAATAAAAGTACAATCATTTCATTCAGTAGTTTACGATAGCAGGAGATCCTAGTAAGCTCTACTGAGCTTTAAAAAAAAATACCCTTCTGCTCCCGGGGGGGATTGAACCCCCGACCTTCGCATTACTTGAGCACCCTCGGCAAATCTGCCTGTACTGCTTATAAGTACGACGCGCTAACCGACTGTGCTACGGGAGCTTGGGTTAATTAAAATCACGTTGGTATTAAGCTAAGAATACTGTATTTGTAATGTTAAATATGAAAATAAATGTAACTGAAAGCTATTTATTCATAGTTTTGTTAATGATTCAGTGCCGCCTGTTTTTAAGATGAATGTTTTCTCGCGAGAATAGAATTTGTGAAAAGCGAAGCAAGAAAAATTCCGTTTTCATGGACTAAACGCAAAACTAATTTGGTTTGCCTACCGGAAAAGAAACGAAACTTCTTGAAAGTTAGTTCAGAATTCTCAACATACCGTATTTGTTCCATTAAGCGCGCTGGGCGTTTTTTAAGTTTTTTTTGGACCTTGAGAGTGGGCGCTTATTTTATTTGGGGTTGGCGCTTATCAAATTTTCACCATTTCCAGCAAGTAGTAAGTTAATTTTGCCACAAAACGATAAATAATAACAAAACGTGAAGATGTACCAAAGCAGAATTTTAACTGCTCATTGAAAGTTTCTTTAAAAAGAAAACTCGGTCTTCAGGGAATTCTCTTAGTAGTTCTTTGGCAATTTCAATGTCATTGTCACTAAGGTCAATTAGTGAACTCTCTGGTGCTGAGGGTGGGGGTGGGCGCTTATTCGAGTCTGGGCGCTTATGAACTTTTCCTACCTACAGGTTAGGCGCTTATTCGAGGTGGTCTTATTCGAGGTTGGGCACTAAATCCAATAAATACGGTAAGCCGGAATATTCAAAAGGGGAATGTGCGTTCCAGCTTTTATACACCTGTTTATTAGGCCTTCTGCCAATTTCTACCCATTTACGCGATTACTCAGCTAAGTTCCAGGCGTTCCGAGTAAACTCTGGTAAATGTTACACGCGAAGTAAATATTTTCGTTCAGGGTTTTTGGGTACCATTTGCGCGAACTGCGTGAAACACAAGAATTAAGGTTTCCCTGTTATATCATATAACGAGCATTGAAGTTCAATTCAAACAAGTCCCGCAAAACATATCAAGATCAGAGTATAGTATACAGCGCTGTAAAATACCAATAAATTTGTTTAAAATGTCTCTCTATACCAAGTGTTCTCAAGAGCTCGGGCCCTGCTATCAAGGATGTCGATTTATAACGTTTCCAAAAAAGTTTGGTTATTTAATTCGTTGCATCAAAGATTTCTCTAATCGTCGTCGTAGAGCGCGCGCATAAACATACCCCTGGACAGCAACCATGGCAACAAAAGTACAAACAAAAGTGACAAATTTTAACTTATCGGAGCTCAAGTATAAAAAGGATATTTTAGCTCAACTTTCTTGCTACTTAATTTAACTCAAAAGTGAAGCAACTTCAAGTTATTGAGCTCTATAAGAAAATCTTTTGCCACCTTTTTGTGGGGAAAATGAATGTCAGGTCATTGTTTCTTGCGTTCAGTTTCAACCGTTGCCAGCTCACTACCTGCAGATTAAAAAATGATTTTTTTGTTAAACTTGGGAAATCTCACCTTTCTTATGAGCCTTCAAATGTAGATTACTGAGGCTCTTAAAAAAGATGGCGAAGCCGCCTCGTTCGTCGATATATTTCTCCAGCATTCATTTCTTGAACACAAGACGCGACTGAACTCGTCTGGCGACGCACATCACAGCGAAAAAATTGACGTCATAGAGAGAGTTTTGTGACCTCGATTTTTACCGCGCGCATATTTGAACGAGCACTAACAGCGGTTTTCCAATTTAAAGAGCAGATTAATTTAGCTACATGTAGTGGGCATCATTAAACCCCTATTCAAAATAAAATGTCTTCATGTCTTCGGTTGTTTAGTACTGAGATGATATTTCTAACCAAATTCTTGACTCTATTTGGTTCTCAGCTAGGTAAAGAGAAACGAATAATGTTTTCTTGGGAAACTGTAATTTTAGCATTCAAAAAAGATATTAAAATAATAACAAGGCAAAAAGTTTTGTACTAAGTTTTTATTTGATTCTTTAACTTAGAAATCCAGTCAGAAAATATCGGAATATGAAATCTAACTTGGTTTCAAGGCTTGGGGAGACTTCTTTGTATATTAAGAGCTCTAAATTATTTAGTTTTTTTTTTGTTTTATGTTCGTAAGAATCGGATATAAGGTTTTAAACCTTGCCAAAGAAGATAAATCCCTAAAAAAAAAACCCGCCCCCCCCCAAACGAGATAGCGCAAAAAAGGAAAGAAAAAAAGAAATGGCGAAATAGTGAAAGAAATTGAATATGAATTTTCTGTCAACTCAGGGACGCCAGGTTACCAAGCTCCACATGTGCTAACATCATGGCGGCTCTTCTACGCTTCGGAGCTGCGAGAGCATGCAGACTTTTGGCAGCGTACACGGTACGAAATGCTTCGATTTACCAAAGAAGCTCGCCATCATTTTACAAAGAGCATATCTTGAAAGCATGCCTACCCAGTGTTAATGCCTCACGGTTTTTAACGAACGAATCGGCGAACGAAGTTGTCGAAAATCAGAGTGCGGAAGAGATTGCGTCTGCAAACATCGAGGAAGAATATTCCCAAGGTGTACGCGAAAGATCAGGCACCAGGGCGGGCGGACAGTTTAACTACGAGAGAAATGTGAGGCAGTTAGGAACAATCATTATGAGACCGGTCCTGCTTCGAACATTTAAAGAGATTCTGCAACGAGGTAAGAAATTTCTTGGACAATTTTTTTGCAGTCATTTTATCCATGTTTTATCATTGGTCGCTTTTGATTTTTTTCTGAGGTAACTGTTTGAGATATTTTTATCTTCTACTTGTAATCAGTGTTTCTGTTAAAATTTTAAGTTGCTCTTACAAATTGTTCCCTTCGACAGCTGTTTTTAAGCGTATTTATACATGGAAATGTAATTAATTTCCTGAAATGCTGCATCTCATATAAGCTTCCTGTATGATCGTTATGTAACACACAGAATTTATAATCCATTTTAGTTTTCAATATCCACTAAAATCCTCTCTTCGTTTTACTTTTTATAAGAAATTCAAGTGGGTAAACCAAGCAGAAGAAAGATCTGATCCCCTCAGAAAAGTACATGTACCGTATTTTTGACCAAAAAGTAAATTCTCCCAGTTTCAATCACGATGACTGTATGACACCTGTAGGGAGAATTCAGGTGCTTTAATACCTCAAGACTTGTACTGTACTTGGAGCAATTGTCATTAATAGGTCCCATTTACCTGTAGGGGAAAAACATGTATATTTCTGCTGAAATAAATTTGGTCTATTACATCATGCTTATGTCAGAAATTATAATATACATGTATACTAAGGGTGGATTTAGGGCCTTGGCGTACATGTAGACTTAAAAGAAACCCTTGGCCTATCTTTGCGTAGGATGTGCACTGAATCAATCCTGGCAGATTCAGAAGTGTGGAAAATGGGCTGGTACATGTAGATTCACAGCATTATCACTGTCAAAAGCTACCTATCCCTGCTTTTATCAGCATAGTATATAGCAGTGACTGCAAATGTGGACTATAAAAATAGGTCATTTCCAGCATGCCTTTTTCCTGTTTCAAAACGCATCCTGGCGCACAATTAACGTTTCATTTGGAAATGAGTTTTACTTGCACATTGACTTGCAAATCAAATTCATTTCTTGTTTAAAGGTTGTGAACCAGGATTTGTTTTTAAACACAGGTACAAGGCAACTTGCCAACGTTTCAACTCTCTGACACTTGTTATTTTCTATGGGCTAGTCTACACCTCTTGCACGCATGTTTATAGTGAAATGATATCACAAATATGTAAATCACCAAGTGACAATGTTTTTACTTTTAGAGGGTCAGCTCACATCTTTACAAGCTTATCAAACACTAAGGAATTGTGGTACAGAGTTGATGTACGAAAGACCAGAAAGAAGAATTGAAATGGCACATTATTTTTGGGACAGGATTGTTGAGACAGGTACTGCCTACAGCTACATAATTATGCTATTTGTACTTCTTGTAAGATGTGTACTTGTTCGATCTCTTATGCTATTTGTACTTCTTGTAAGATGTGTACTTGTTCGATCTCTACCTCTGTTCAACCCTGTAGACTACAGAGGGCGTACAAACATTAAAGATCATTGTATTGTTGCCACTTGAGAGAGTTTTTGATTAATTTTGACCACTTTCTTATGGCTTCCATTTTAATTACATGTACATGTACGTTTACATGTAGCAAAACAAATGAGAACTGTGGGAGGTAGAAATGTCAGTTGTAAGATTATGTAACTCTGCCTCTCTTAGTTGTTGCATTTTGACTGGCTATTTGAAAGTTGTCAAAATGTTTTCAAAAATTAATCAAAATCTTTGTCAAGTGGGAATGGTACAGCAATCTTAACTGTAAAACCCACATCCAGGGAGTCATGGGGTGCAAAGAAAGTCCCTTCAGATACTGTAGGGCGATTATTATTTTTCCTTGGGTTAGTGGTCAAGAAGCCATACTACATGTACTTGTTGCTTTATGCTATATAGAAACTGGGATGAGGGTGACTTTGGCCCAAGTTTATACATTTAATATAAAATTGGTACCCAAACTTATTGTATTATTATGCACTACATGTACACTTACGTGAAGGTAATTAACTAAATGGTGTATTTTAAATATCAATTTAATTAATTGATATCCATTCACAGGTGTTGAACCAGATGTCATGCTGTACAATGGTCTTTTGTCTGTGTACATTCAAAACAATCACAGCTTTAATCCTCTTGAGGTTCTAGAACAAATGGAGAATAAGAAAGTTGAGCCTAACAGGGTAAGGTTGACCAGTACAGTACACTTGGGTCTCCCCTCTCATCTCGAAAGACGAGAATCTGGTCTCTCGAGAGGGTGGTAACTTATTTTTGAGCAGTACTGTACATGTACGTAACAAATGGAACAGCCTTGTGCGGCATTAATATTGTTAACAGTACCAAAGGAATATACTGGTTTTGAATGGTCACAAAAGAGTTTCATTTGCTTGATGTCATGAAATTGTAGTGCAGTAGTATGTTTAGTCCCTAAAAATAACTGTACTGGGGAGGGGGTATAAGAAAGGAGGTCTGGGACTGAATAACGATGTTCTCACAACTTGCAAAGTGATCAATTCATTGCCTAGTCAATTTTTTTTCAATGGTGTGTCAGTTACAATTTGTGAGACCATCGTTTAGAATTCATTTAAGAGAATGGTGGGGTAGTTGCTTCACCTGCCCCCCCCCCCAACCCCCTCTTGAACTGTATACTTTAGTTGACAACCATTATTGCTAAGCTGACTTTGTTGCGTACATGAAGGTGTAATCCGTACAAAATTTGTCTTTGTTTCCTACAGACAACATTGTTACTGCTGATGCAGGGATATGCTCAAAAAGGAGATGTTGCAGGAGCTTTGTAAGTTTTCTTTAGATGATTTTGATAAAAACAATAAATTGTTAAGTGAACATACATTGTACATGTTCATAGTTAACAACTTGAATTAAAGGGTTATGTTGGAATACTACTACAATCAATAAACAAACGAATGAATTCAAGAAGCTCCTGAAAACATAAGTTGTAGCTTCATCACTGTACATTGTATATACAGGAAGCCAGCAACAAAATTAGACTCCCAAAGGGAAATCTCTGTTTTGGAGCCTGGCCATAGAGCCAATCTTTTCCCTTCTACTTCCTTCTTGGAGCCAAATCAAAGAGGTTGATTATTGTTGCTTGAAGTCCTGCGTCAATGCACAAGCATTGAGGCTGTGTCTTAAAACCCATTTGACCCTTGATAATGCTTTCATAGAAAATTATATGTAAGAAAGTATTCTGCCATGTCATGTAACAATAATTATGTTATATTGTGGTTGATTTGTACAGTAAAATTCTGGAGTTCATAAAAGCTGCCCAGATGCCGCTCACAGAACAAGTGTTTGCAGCTCTTGTCACAGCATATGGCGTAAATGGGTATGTATGTCACATTACTTGTAAATTATTTGTCATTAGTGACACTCGCTGTGAATCTACACTGTATAGTGTTACACTGTAGGTGTTTTACATGTAGTTTTTAAACTGGTACAGTCAGTATGAATTAACAGCTAAAAATTGATATAGAAATCATTAAAAAAATTAGATGCCTCTGAGGAATAATCATTGATAGCGACATTTGTACATGCAGTGGGCTGCACTCACAGGCTGTGTCAGTCATTGTTTATGGTACCGAGCACAGTAAGCAAAATCCTGTGTTTATATTCCAACACAAAGAGAGTTACATCAAACCTACCAACAATATTTTTGACAATTAAATCCTGTACAATGCCCGGCAAAATCCCATAGCAGGAAGTTAACTAAAGGAAACTCTGCTGATGTTGTTAATTTTCTCTCTTCAGAGATCCTGAGAGCGCCAGAAGTGTGTTTGACCTCATGAGGTATGTCCAACCAACTTTTAAATACAGTGCAATCCTGTTTTTTTCTTAACAAATGAGAGAATTGAAAATTAGTTTGGGAAATCAGGGTAAAAAAATAATTGCAGTTTTCCATTGAGTGAGGCAAATCCAAGAGAAAAAACTTTTGATTTCAAATTGTCCTGAGGTTCGAGAAATCGAGGGTTAGACAAATTGGGTTTTCACTGTCCATTTACACTTAGGTGACCGTTCTTTTACCTGTGCTGCGCCGAAACTTTGGAACGCGCTTCCATTTGATATAAGAAGTGCCAGCACTGTTACTATTTTTAAAGCTAAGCTAAAAACACACCTTTTTCGTCGTTCATTTTTATCATAGTTGTTTTTAAATTATATTTTACTTTTAATAATTGTAATTTTAGCTTTTTAAAATCATTGTAAGTTTACCTTTAATTGTACCTTTAGCTTTTTAAATTCATTGTAAGTTTACTCTTAATTGTAATTTTAGTTTTTAGCTTTTTTATTCCGTTTTTAATCTTGTAATGCGCATTTGAACATTTTATATATGAAATTTGCGCACTATAAATGTTATTATTATTATTACTTACCCAGACCTGTACTGGTAAATAACAACCCTCCAAGTTAAGACCATTTTATTAACCACGGCGACTAAGGTTTTAGAGCTGGCGACAAAATTGGAACCAAAGTCACCAGCCTGGCAACTAAAATTGAGAAGAAAGATTGAAAGCGTGAGCTTGATTTTACATCTAAAAATTTTCACTGATGATCAAACTTGAGCAGTCAGTGGCCAAATAGCTACTAAGGAAAAAAAAAATAAACTTGGAGGGTAGAATAATAATAAATCTTACCAACTTTATTAGTGTACCTTTGAATATAAAGCCAGCCCCGAAGTTTAAAATCCAGCTGTTGAATGTTTAATATAATACAGTATTTTATATTTTTTTTACAGGGAAAATGGTTTAGAGCCTGACATAGACAGTTATGCTGCACTGTTAAATGTTTATGGTGAAGCAGGAAACATGGACGCTATTATGAAGGTTAGTATTATTAAATAATTATTTATTTTTTATTATAATTTATTGACTAGATTATTGCTTACATTAAGTAATTTTTTCATCTGATTATGATAAATAATGGAACAGTGGCAAAAGTCAAGAGTAAAAGTTCCTCAGGTTTTTTACAATTTTTTGTCTTGAAAACACTAGGTAGTATGAATTCCTGCAATTTCACTGATTTCTTTTTCATTCTGCATAGACAATTGATGAGATGCAAGAAAAGCATGTGTACCCAAACAGGAAAGTATTTTTGTCCTTGCTGGATGCAATTTCAAAACGTGGATACACTTCACTAATAAAGGAGGTATTGATTCCTGCGTCATATGATAACTCTATGTTCAATTCTGTTCCAGTAAAAATGTGGACGAAAATGTATGTGGAATTACAAACTCTTATGCAGTACAATCCTGTCCTGTTTGTTGGGTTCTAATATTGTTTTTAAATTGCATTTCAGCTGCTTCAAAAACCCATTGTAAAGACCCTTGTAGAAGGAAGTAAGTACATGTGTAACCAACTTAAAAAATATACCAAAAAACCTTCAGGGGGGTATGGGTATTTCCTAGAACAACCGGAAAGCCACTGTACTTTTCATTTGTAGTTGCAACCACTGCTAATCATCTATTGTGTGGATTTGATTTTAAAATGTTTCATGTGCGTTCTCTTTGAACAGGTTTGAGAGAACTAATGGTGACAGTTGCTACTCGCGGTGAAATCAACACTGCATTCCTGTTGCTAGGACACATGTCAGAAGCAGTCACAACTCAGGGTCCAGCTTATAGACATGAGACTGCCTTGCTTAAACATGTCATCTTCTCTGGTCAGGTATGTTGCTAAAAAATGAGAAGAAGTGCCCAATACACATGTAACTAAAAATTCCCAGATCCTAAAAGTAAGTCTCCTAACTCCCAGATGCAAAAAACCTGCCAATTATTATCCTTTCTAACCCCCGCCCCACCCTCCCCCTCTTTCCCACACTAAAAAATTAAAGGAATGGCACATTGCCACATTAAGTTCATTAATTGACTGAGCCACTATACAGACAGCCTACAGCAAAAGTGTCTGAGCATGCACAAGTCCTTGAACATTATTGAGAACTTTCCACATGTGCATTATTGATTTAATATACGGGTACATTGTTCATGGTATAAGTAAGCACTTGGAAAATAATTTTTCAAAACATTTATTTTAAAAAACCTGTGTAAGAAACACTAGACTGTACCTTGTACTTCTTGTCTTGACAGTCATATCACACATCTGTAAGTCAGAGCTAAATGTACATTGATTTGAATGACACTGGGGCTTGTTTCTTGTTTTATGTTAATTTATAAAGTCCTATCAAACTTTTGGTTGTAAGCTCTTGGTCAGGGCAAGACTTACCGGTAGTATTTCTGGCTAAAACACTTACCTTACCAACAAGTTTGTCAATGTACATGTACTGTGTATGAAAAGCATGAAAACTGGATAGGGGAAAACATGTTCAATGTTTGCATATAAAATGTGTACCTTTATATCTGCCATGCTGCAACAACATGACAACAACATGGAAGGTAATTATTAATTATTTTTTCTCTAATTGCACTGTTAGTCTCTAGATGTTATAATGGTCACCATTCGTGAGCTGGAGAAGCTGGGTATTTTTAAGAATGTGTATGAAGATGCTTTGGATATAAGCTTTGGAGCTAAAAACCCAGGTACAGTATTGGTACATTGTTGTTTGATATTGTTTGATGTCACCATGCATAAATTTAACAAATTAGCACAGTGAATAAAATTCACTCGATATTACAACTTACTGTAACAAATACCAATTAACTGATTAAAGTACATACTAGTTATGCAACACTTTCGAGTGGTATACTATGGAATATCCCACGAGTCACTTGTATTTTCTCGGTATACACACGAGCCTTTAGGCGAGTGTGTATACCAAGAAAATACAAGTGACAAGTGGGATATTCCATAGTATACCACGAGAAAGTGTTGTGTAACTATTTTATACCATGCCATAGAAAATACGCCTTCTAAATTTCGTCGAGAATACAATCGCAGCGCACGATGGGAAGGTTGGGTTGAATACCGTCGAATATACAACAGCTTTCCTGTATTCTGATTGGCTGTATTTTCTATGGCATGGTATAAATGACTGTATACATTCAAACTTGTATATTAAGCATATTAATTTAACATATTTTTCTTTTGTTCTTGATGTTAAATTTTGCAGAAGTTTGTTTTGTCATTTTACAAGAGATGCTTCAAAAGGTAAGAGATATCTAATGGATCTTGCATCTATCATCTTAAAAGAGCATTATTGCTGCAAGTTGGTCACTTCGAACACTTCACTTTGATACTAAATCTCTTGTTTAGTCATTACAGTCGAAGCTCTCGAAAGCGGACACCCTCGGGACGCGAAAAAAGTGTCCGTAACTAGAGCTGGCCGCTTTCGAGAATGATTCTCGTAAGCGGCCACTAGAGGTGTAGGGGAAAGATGGTCGCTTACAGGAGCTTGGCCAGCTAACAATAAAATACGGTACCATATTGGAAATACGCCGTATTAAATGACATTTTTGTTTTATTGCGTCCTATACTGGACAATCCAACGATCTAATGACGATAACTGAACAGTATCACAGTGTATACTGCAGTACTAGGACTTTCCCTTAGTGGTACGGCTTACAAATTCCTTGCCAGTATATTTTTTATGGGGACACTCAAATGTCTCTGCCTTGGGTAAAATCGAAACTTGAGTGCTTTGGCTACAGGGTTGTGCTGACAACGTTGTAATTCCAGTCACAAGAGCATATGCATGCAGGGTTCAACATAAAATCTCAGCATCTGGCCTAAATTTGTCGGCTTTTTATTTTCAAGACTCACATTTTACCGGCTGTCAATAATAAATGAGCACATACCCCCAATAGTCACGTTTTCTCACTTTCCGCGCTACACTAATTAAGAAAAACTCGTTGCCTAGCACGTGACCAAAATCTTCCTGAATGAAATTTTACTTTATTCCGTGAGAAACCTTGAGATTACATGTATAAACTGACTAAAACAAGATTTCGCACATATCGCATGCTTTGAACTGCTGAAATAATTTATGTGTCAAAATCTTTTCATTTTAATTAACGTGTTTCGCTGCGATCGCTCACTTCCACACAAATTATCGTAAACGGCTTTTCTTTATGTGTTTATTTAAGCGTGAAATATGCGACTTTGTCTAGACAAACTGTCGCGCTTCTTCACTCACAAACACGGAAATCTGTGTTATCAAAAACAAAACTGACTTTAGTTTGAACATGTGAAAATGCTTAACAACCGGCACTAAACAATTTTTTGTGCAAAAAAATCTTGTTAACACATGTAGAAACATAAAGTGGTAATTTATGCAAGGTATATTTCATACAAACTTGCATGTTTCACGCTTGAACAAACAAACGCGTGAGAGAGTCGTTCCCGGTGAGCGAGGATTCTCCTGATTTCAACCTCGGCACGCTTCAATTCTCCAAACCATTTTCTATTCTTTTTACTCATTTTAAAACGTTTTTCAAAAAGCTTTATAAACGTTTGAACTTTCTTTGAAATCTTTGCTTTCAGTTGGCCGATTCTTCAAACCATTTTCTATTCTTTCTACTAGTTTTACAGCCGATCAAAATTTCTTCGGTGAAACTTCGCCGGCAAGTGGTGTGAAACTGTCGGCTATCGCCGACAGCCGGCTGCTATTTTGAACCCTGTGCATGTAAGTGGTGTTCGATATGTAACCAGACGTGGTGACGACAAAACAACCACTGAAATATGGTACTGTAATTACTGTAAAATCATTGTGACAAACGGCGATGAAAATGTGATTGATGAAAACAAGATACAGAGGTTGTTAATAGGATTTTTTTTTTTGGAGGGGGGGGGGTGTCCGCTTACGGGAGCTTAAGAACAAAGAAAAAGTCTAAGTCGTAATCTCTGAAAGTGTCTGCGGCCGCTTACAGGAATGAGAATGTAATTTAAATATGTAGTTTGTATGGGAGTTAAAACGGGGTTTCAAACAAGGCGGCTGTAAGTAGAGCTGTCCACTTACGAGAGTGTCCGTTAAGAGACCTTCGACTGTAGCTTACATTGTAATTGCACCCAAATATTTAATAAACTATTCAGCCATTAAAATGTATTAATTATAGCTATTGTTTGAATTTACAGAAATTAAGAGTGCGAAACCATTATTTCTTCCCACTCATGGCAATGTATGCCCAAAAGAAAAATGCAAGAGGTACTGTAATCTCAGATTTGTCAGCAGTTTCCTGTTAAGTATTTCATCTTTGTATGCCACTTCTTACAAATCATGGGATTGATTTTTGTTTTCTTTTTCAATAGCTGCACAAGATGTAGTGAACCTGATGGGAGAGAATGGAATGCAGCCAGATGGAATAATGTAAGTACAATTTGCACATCTTCAAGTGTTAACTCTTAATGATAATGATCATAAACTATTGTTACTGTTTGTCTTACATTTCTTTTTGATCATGACTTCCAGATCCGAGTAGTGCTATAGCTCTCATCCTGGAATTCATTTCTGCCATATTTCCAAGTCAATTATTAGGCCCAGTAGCATTGCAGGTTGTTTTGCATGCTTATCTCGAGACCTCTGGAGCAAACCCTCTGTCATTAACGGAATTCTTTTGTTCAATAATGGCAAGCATGTACCTGTTGTCCATATTGGTTGGTAGTCTGACTTCCTTATTAAGTGTATTGTAAAGCATCACTTCAGGAGGATTTGCTAAATCACAGAATCGGATGTCTTCGCCATCATGCATTGGTCGAAACTTAACAATGACATAGTGCTATATTTGTATCGGATAGCAATCTTGGGTCACCATTGATCGATTCTAAGTCTTCTTATGCTGCATCATAGTCTGAGCTAGACTAAATTGCAAATTCTTATAATTATTTTGTTGATAGTTTGAGGTACTTACTGAAGTCTTATGGTAACCCTGATGCAAATGATGTTGAGGCTTTTATGAATCTCTCCCAGGTAATATCAGTAATTATTTCTTACTTGTATCTTAAGTCTTTTTTTAATACAGTGTAGCTGCTGTAACAAAATTAATAAAATCATCATAATCATCATTTTTGTTGTGGTTGTTGTTGTCGTCTTCACTGTTGCAGTCATCATCTTCGTTTATTTGAATACTCTAAACAAACATTTGGGTTTGCAAGGAGATCAAATGCATAAAGTCTACAAATTACATGACTTGTTTGTCCTCATATAATTAAATTGTTTAAGACACCAACAGTGTATAAATGACGCAGCTTGCTTTTAAGCAAGCAAATAATTCATGCCTGTGTAATTGTTTTAGTTTGTTTTTTGTCTATCCTTGATCTTCTCTGCAAACTGTGTAACCATGTTAGACAGCACAACTTTTAGGTTATAGAAATTTCTTTAAAAAGGCTTGCGTTGTCTGGACAATTGAACGTTTTCAACCTGTTGGCCAATTGTCAGCCGACTGTTGGCCAACAGTTGGCCACAGTCTGTGGCCGACAAACGGTCAACAGTAATGACGATTTACATTTTAAGTTTGTCATTTTTTAGGGTGTGCCAATGTCAAAAGTTGTTCTGACGTCCATGGCTCAGCTGGTTATGACAACTGGACAAGTGGACAAGCTGGAAAAAACCAGTGAGTGATTCAAGTGACCTCTCAACAACAGTTTTGATACGTGTAGGTAGTTTGCAACCAAGACCTTTGTGCCCCGTCCACGGGGCACAAAGGTCAGCCTAATCAGGAAGTGAGGGTTAAAATGACTCTCAGAATGCAGGAAATGTAGACATAAACAACTTGATTTTTCAAAATTTTCCAAGGGGAGAATACCCCTGGACTCCCCGAGATGCTCACACCTCTGGCGCCTGCACCCACCAATGCAAGATACTGCCTACAGCCCTGACAACACTTGTGCTGTGATGGATCGATGGATACTACCATCCTTTTTGTTACATGTCAGTTTGAGTAATTTGCAGTGGCCTTCTCATTGAAGATTTACCAGTTAAGACAATGAAACATTTTTTACTCAATTCAGCATGTGGTGGTGAAAAGGCCTAAAAATCAGCATTATTTTTGGTTTCTTCTTCCTCTTGAGCTACCTTGTGACCCAACAATCTAGTTTTCACCATAAGCAATGGAGTTATATAAATAAGCAGAATCGAAAGAAAATGGAAATATTTTGATTCTCATGACTCCGATTCTGTTGAGCTTATGACTCAATTTTCGCTACAGGTTGTAAGTACTCTTATGACTCTGATAATGACTCAGAGTAAAACTTCTTCACTAGTAAAAACCAACCTTAAGCAAAAAGTAATAATGCAATCTTTTTCAGTTGAATATGCTAAACAACAAGAAGGAATAAATCTGTCATGCATAGCAAGTGCATTCGAAAACTATCTCGGGAAAAGGTGTGTAAACCCTTAACTGTGATAGAACCTCCTTAATTACTAGTCTTTATGTGTCTCTTACAGTGCATCTAAGTTGGGTGAATTTGATGATGAAATCTTTGTCAACATGTAAATTCTTCAAGTAGTGGTCTCTTATCTTTTCTTGTAGATTTACCGTAGTTATTCGGTTATAAGGTGCACTCGGTTATAAGACGCACCCCAGTTGGGAGAATTTGATGATGCATTAACCCTTTTGGCTGTGACATGGAATTGAGTGCTAGCTTAAAGAAAATTGTTTTCAAATAATTTTTACTCTGGTGATCAGCTCTGTGAACTTCTTGCTTGTACAGGGCTTTCAAATAATAGAGGCTTAAAAAGTTACATGTAGATCCAGTGTTAATCTTGGGCAATACCTTTGAGTCACTGAACTTAATTTATTAATAAACAATTAAATTTGACTGCTGAGGGTAGCAGCAAGTCAAACAATCATAATTATTATAATAAAATATTATTTATTTTATTTTTCAGAAATTTTGACCCTCGGAATGGAGTGAAGGTGAATAATTTGCTTCCAGGAGTAGAATACCCAGAGCGTATTTGAACCCTGAAAAAAGATCATCTTCTGACTTATTCCAAAACATTTCAAACAAATGCATCCTTAAATAGCTTGAACTGCAATTGTTGAACTTAGTGAACATACTTTTTTCTTGTCAGATTCTCGAGGTTCTTGACAAACATGACTGTACTCATGGAATGCGTAAGTTTATTAAATGTACCGGTACCTTATATCAATAATTTAAAATACTTCAATTTATAAGTAACCAAAATAAAGAAAGGCTAGTCTGTGTGCTCACTTAATTGAGGAAGACTAGTGCTAACTTTGTTAAATGTTTTTACTTTTGATGTGGCGCTTATTTGAGGGCGTTTTTTTAGGGAGGCCCCAATATCCACATACAGATTCCCTTGACTGATCTCCATATATATTTTCTTATATTTACATTATTTTGGGAAATTTGTTAAAAGATCAAAGCAATTTCCCTCTGGTAATCATTTTTTAATGATTTTTAATCAGTCATAACTTCTGTTTCTTTTTCTTTTTTCTTTTGATTGAGTATTGGTATTGTGAGAATTATTTTGCTTTTTTTTTTGGGGGGGGGGTCTTAATCAGGCTTAGGATGCACTTTTGTGTAAATGTGCAGTGCCAATTTCTCAATATTGATGGTTTTATTCCTCGATTTTGACAACTTCTGACAACTTTTCATTTTGATATTGCATTCATTCATGAATATATTTTCGCTCCCGTTTCTTTTCAGCTTCCAAAATTGCGACCACATTACAAAATAGTGACCAAGATCGTGCCAAGGACAATGCAACTTTTGTTTCACTTCTTCTGAAAGCAGTGAGTTCTCTTAGAGATAATCTATTTTAGACATTTATATGGTCAGGGTTCGTACGCGTCTTGAAAACCCTTGAAAACCCTTGAATTTGCAGGAGTACGATTTCAAGGCCTTGAAAGTACTTGAAATTGGTTTTCGGTCCTTGAAAGTCCTTGATTTTTTTTATTGAATGTCAAAAGGCTTCAAGGCAATGAGAAGACCGCCAAAATAAGCCTTTTTTTAGTTCTTCAGCAAGCACATCAACGGCACAACAGACTGGAAATTGTTGATTTGTGGTAAAGTTCATGAATAAAAGTCCTTGAAATTGTTACCCTGGTCCCATATAGCGCCACAATAAACGTATAGCACTTCAAAACATTGTATTTTCGTCCTTCACAACTCATACAGTCGTTTTCACTACGTTCGTGAACGTTCTTCCCTCGTGTACGATTACCCCGGATGTACTAGCCTACGTCAGGCGTAACGCACTTCCGTTTAGGGCTAATGGCTTCACACTTCCGGTTAAAACTGTTTCCTAACAAACTCCCCCTGCAAAGAAAGTGTCGTCCCGACACTTGGACATAAACTGCATAATTGCACACACTAAGAGGGTTTTACCCCTGCAAGGAAAATGTCACCGAAAATTACACATCATTAACTTTCACAACTAGACTTCTCGGTAGGATCCTGACTATTAACTCTGTTCTAAAAAGGCTGCAGCAACTAAATTCCGCGGTAACATTTCCTGTCCATAAGATACACTCTGTATCAGTTCAAAATACTGAGTTCTAACACGAGGGATCAAGCGGACATCTAAGTGCACTGTTTTTTTTGTTTTGTTTTGTTTTTGTAAACAAACATATTCGCATGCAAAGAGTTATTTCAGTTCACAATACTAGGCACTGGTACATGCCCAGAGTTCATACAGGTACTTGCATCAGATCACTCCTTGGGTGGTACACAACAGGTTGGTGTATCGGGTACTGGTTCACTGGTTGGAAGACAGGGAAAGGTACTGGTGTATACTGCAGGCACGTCCCTGGATAACCAAAGATAGCTGGATTCTGAGACACATGTTGGTATGTAGGTAGTTGGAACTGCTGTACAGCTGGTAAACCTGCACTCCAAGTAGGATAGGGAGTACAGTACTGAGGTAACTGATTTCCCAGTGTACTGTTGGCAGCTATGAAGTGTGTTGTACCTTGGGTCTCATTATGTGGGATTGCCAAGTTGGTTATACGTCAGAAGGGTTGGTGGGTGTCTCTGTCGTTGAGGCCTTGGCTCCAGTTCAGGAGGGTCAGGTTGACTATTGTCGTTCGGAATTTGGGAATCTTGCTCTTCTCCACTCTCAGACATGTCATCTTCCATTTCTGTCGTAACAGTGCAGTCGCTGTCTTTCTCCCCTTGATAACTGGTGTCGGGTACTGTGTCTTCTAACTGTGTAGTCTGAGGCTGTCTCTCCACAACAGTAACCACCTCAGTAACCACCTTCTCTAGGGTCTGCCCAGTCTGACGATTCATTGGAGCGATTGTATACTCATCCTCACTGCTTGTCCCATCTGATACGGTTTCAACCAATGATGTGGGTGTCTGTTGAACAATGTCACACTTGTTCTTCTGGGCTTTTCTTCTCTTGTGGGAAATCGTGCTTGGAATCTCAATAGGGAGATAACTACATGGTAGAAGTAGGTTCCTGTGTAGAATCCTGTTTCCTGCAGTTCCAGCCTCCGGCTTAACTTCATACACAGGGCTATCTTTGCCTTTACGACTAACAACTATGTGGACCCGATCCTCCCAATGTGATAGCAGCTTGCCTGGTCCACCCCGTTCGCTTAGGTTACGTACGAGAACTCTGTCCCCAGGTTGCAACACCGAACTGCGTACAAAGCGGTCATAACAATGTTTGGCTCTTGTGCCGGTTTCCTTGGACTTCTTTCCTGCTAGTTCATATGCCTCCGTCATTGCTTTCCGCCACTTTTCTACATATTGCGAGTGATTCTCGTGGTTGGTTTGACCTTCGATTCCAAACATCAAGTCTACAGGCAAACGGGGGTGGCGACCGAAAAGAAGGAAGAACGGCGAGTAGCCAGTTGATTCATGCCTCGTGCAATTATAGGCATGGACCACATGGTTCAAATGTTCTGCCCAGCGTGATTTCTGGGTTTCTGGTAAGGTGCGAAGCATTCCCAGAAGTGTCCGGTTGAATTGCTCGACTTGACCGTTCCCTTGCGGGTGGTATGGGGTGGTGCGAGAATGTTTCATGCCACACAGCTTCTCTAGTTCCTTACGGAGGCGGTTTTCAAATTCTCCACCTTGATCGTGATGAATCTTCAAGGGAAAACCAAACCGGAGAATAAAGTCATTGTGGAGCTTTTGGGCAACTGTCTTCGCTGACTTGTTTCTTGTGGCATAGGCTTGGGCATAGCGTGTGAAATGATCCATCACAACTAGGATATACTCATACCCTCCACTACTCCTTTCCAAATGAAGAAAATCAATGGCAATGAGTTCAAAAGGCGAAGTGGTCACAATAGGTTTTAATGGAGCTCTGGTCTTAAGCGTGGGAGTTTTTTGTTTAACGCATTGACAGACATGTCCAATGTGGTGTTCAATATCTCTCTGCAGGGGCCAATAGAAGCGCTCTCTGGCAAGGTCTAGTGCGCGGTCTACCCCCAGATGACCCATGTTTTCATGAAGTTCTTTGAGTACCAGTGACCGAAGCTGCTTGGGTATTATGATTTGGGTTCGAGTTCCTTTACGCCGTCTAAGTATGCCATCCTTGTCAAAGGAAAGGTTTTCCCATTCGTGCAGGAGAAGTTGGGTCTCGCTTAACTCCTGTTTCCTCTCCCCTGTTGTTGGTCGTTGGCCACGCTGAATCAAATCACTCACCCGACGAACAACCTGGTCGGTGGCTTGTGCATGCTGTATGTCATTCGTTGGTACGATGGGTTCATGTGCCCTGACTGGGTCAGTTGGTAGAACAGTATGGTCTCCGGTGAGGGCCGACACCCAGTTCACTTGGCCTTGGTCTTGGTATTTTGCTGAGCACGCAACAGTCTGGAGAATCTCCTGTGGTACTATTTCAGTGTACGTTTCCATGTGGGCCGTGTCATCAAGGGGCACTCGAGATAAGGTATCAGCGTCAATGTTGGTTTTTCCGGGACGATAGTGGATAGTGAAATTGAAATCGGTCAACTCCCCAACCCAGCGCAAACCAGTGGCGTTCAGTTTTGCAGAGGATAAGACATAGGTGAGTGGGTTATTATCAGTGTACACTTTAAAACTTGGTGCGTAATAGAGATAATCTCGAAACTGATCGCAGATGGCCCACTTGAGCGCTAGAAACTCCAGCTTCCCAGAGTGGAGATGGTAATTCTTTTCGGCTGGGGTTAAGCTGCGGATCCATATGCCACAACACGGAGAATGTCATTCTGATACTGGTACAAGACGGCACCTAACCCGTCCTTGGAAGCATCAGTATGAAGGACAAAGGGTTTCTGAAAGTCCGGGTAGGCCATAACTGGAACGCTTGTGATCGAAGTAATCAGTGTCTCCAGGGCCGATTGATGAATGTCTGTCCATTCCACTGGGTGTTTTGCCGGTAGCTGGCCATTGTCACCATGGTTCCTCTTGGCTTTATCTTGCTTAGCCCCTTGCGGTGGTTGACCCGGAGTCTTCACCAAATCATAAATAGGCTTGCTGATTATTGAAAAGTTCTTAACATATCGGCGGTAATAGTTCAGGAAACCCATAAGTTTGCGCACTTCATTCACTGTCTTTGGAGGAGAGTTTTTGAGTGCAAGGACCGGTTTAATACTGGATGGGTCCAGTGCGTAACCCTCTTCCGATACAACACGCCCAAGAAATTTAACTTTTCTCTTAAACAATTCACACTTTCGAGGTTTCAGTTTGACACCATGCTCTCGCAATCTTCGAAGGACCTTGCGTGTGTGTTCGAGGTGTTCCTCAAATGTAGCACTGAAAATGATAATATCATCCAGGTAAGGTACACAGACAGTGTCTCTTAAGTCTCCCAGACAGTTCTCCATAAAACGCTGAAAGGCCCCAGGTGCTCGAGAGAGACCGAAGGGTATTCGAACCCACTCGTAGAGGCCCCATGGGGTGATAAGAGCTGTCATGGGTTGGCTGTTTGGACCCATGAACCCTTGGTGATAGGCCTTGCCCTGGTCAAGGACAGAGAACCATGCATTGCCTCCAAGGTTATCTAGCGTTTCTTGTATTCGGGGTATTGGGTGTCGGTCAGGTCGTGTCTTCTTGTTCAATGCTCTGAAATCCACACACAGCCGTAAGCTTTGGTCCTTTTTTCTCACACAGACGACCGGAGAGCTGTACGATGATGATGATCTCTTGATAAAGTTCCGGTTTAACAAATCTTCAATGTGGGCTTTCACCTCCGGGGAGAGTGGTTTGGGTACTGCTACATAGTTCTTCTGTACCGGTGTCTGGTCATCCAAATCCAGATCAAGTTCAAGGTCAGGGATACATCCGACATCATTATCATCTTTAGCAAAAGAGTCAGCTTCTTCAGTTAGTAAATTTAAAGCCATCTGTTTTTGAGCAGGTGTCAGGCCTTCCAGGGGTATGTCCTTGATATGTGTGGGGACTTCTGCTGCTACTCCTCCTACCGGTTCTGTAGTCACTGATTCTTGGACCTCCTCAATGGTGCTGTTATCGCTACTCTCCGGCTCTTTTAGTTTAACTTCAAGTGGTGTCACAGACTGAACAAGTTGCAGTCGACCGAGTAAAGTTCTTCCCCGAAGTACTATGTCATGGTTGGTGTTGTTGGTGATGTCAATGTCCACTTGACTTGATTTTCCTCTCTTAACAGTCAGCAACGTTTCCGAAACTTCCAAACCACTAGGCCATGGGTTGGCCTCATCCGGTTCAAAAAGAACTGGTGTCGGTCTTTCCACAGGTCCTGTATTCGCTCTGCAGGTGACCCTTTGGCTCTGCTTGGGTGGTATGATGGTGTCACGCTTGCTAGTCTTGATAAAGCAAAGTTCCCCTTGATTAAGGTTCTTGACAAAATTCACAAATACTGAGGCAGTTTGGCTGTCAAGATCAGTGAAGCTGGCAGTGACAGCTTGGGACAATGCAACATCCCCATTGCTATCTTTAATAATCTCCTCAATAACATTAAAGCCAATTAACGGTGAGTCCAAATATTGTTCCGTAACAAGAAAGGGAACTATCAAATCATTGTTGCACGATGATAGTCTAAAATTCAGCTCCACCCATCCTATGTATGGCATCTCGCTACCATTGGCAGCAGTCAAGTTCAGTTTAGTGTTTAGTAGTTCCGAGATGTCCCTAACAGCAACATCAGGAAAATTCCTCTTTACAAACTCATTAGATATAATCGACACCTGGGCCCCTGTGTCCCACAGTACATCTACTGAATGCCGATTAATCTCTCCCTTAACAGTGCATCTTTTCCCCACTAATCCCACTACTGTGGCTTGCTGTTGTGGTGTCAGATGACTCACAAAGGTGTGGTTGTTAGGGTCCAGTTCCTTTGGTTCTACCTTGTTGGCAACGTGTGAAATTGCAGTGCATAACACTTTGTGATCTGGCCAGTGTTCCTTTTGACAAGCCCGACTACAGTATTTCACGGCCTTACATTTTGAACATTGCAAGAACTTTACTCTCTCTGACTGAACTTGGCCACAGCCATTACATCGATGGGACTTGTAGCTGTTACTGTCGACTATTCCGTGTCCCGCCGGGATAGTCGCTGGCCGTTTCCCTGACGACTACCCCTGTTCCTATTTCTAATACACTCACGAGCTATGTGTCCAGAGCTACCACAAGCAAAACAATGGTCACATTCCTCTCCTCTTCCACGCTCCTTACAACTCTGACAACCCCAACTTGGATACCTTGGCTGGTAACCACTGCCTCTGCCTCTGAGGGGGGATCGACCCCAGTCGGGTCTTGCTGCTTGACCACCTTGGGCGTTTACTCGACCTTTGAGCTCGTTAATCTCTGATTTCATCTGCCGAATTTCAGAAAGGATCTGTTGGCTTCCATCTGCACTTAGGCCTCTGGTCTTCTGTTCACCTTCAACCTTGGCGATTTCGCAGGCATTCACTTTTGTCACTTTTTGGCGTTCTGTTGCCAGTTTCGTGTTTCTTTCTGCTTGCTGTGAAGCTAGTTCATTAACTTGTTTCATAAGTTCCTCGTCAGTGAGCCCTGGGGTGCGAAGGGTTGCTCGCAAGTTCGATGCTAAAATGTCATCACGAAGCCCAGTCTCGAAGGATTTTACAAATGTCTTCTGGATCAGGGACAGGCCATAATTAAACTCACAATCAGATTCCTGACTGGAAAAATTTACTTTGTTACGCAGGTCCAGCACACGGAGTAAGAATTGCTGAGGTGACTCGTTGTTTTGTTGGCATACTGTCGCCAGCTGTTGATACACTTCAGATGCAGCTTTTTCGCGATAGTGGACACGAAGAATTCGCCGTAATTTCGCAAGGGATAGGTCATTTAATGTCTCCACATAACTTCGAAGACTACTATGAGGCGAGATCGCACGAATAACCGCATCAACAATTTCACTTTCTTTATATCCACGTTTTAGGCCCGAATCAATTTGATGCATTAATGACACGAACGTCAACTTTTCTGTCTGTCCAGGCTCGCCAATCTGTCCCGAAAGTTTATACTCTCTGCGCAGCAAGGATGGGGCGACCTTTGATCCCGCCAGTTGGCTCAAAATATTTTCTGTGTCCTGTTCAACTTGCTCTTTGTTTGTTTTTCCCCCGGAGCCCATCTTTTCGTCCTTTTCACCGTTAGCTACTGGTTTCTTTTCTGTTTCTTCGGTCAATCCACCCGCTTTTTCGAGAGGGGGTACAGTTCCTTTTACAAATGCGAATAGCTGTTCCAGACATGCATATGCAGCCTTTTCATCGTTCTCCATTTTACCATCTATTTCTTTTCTGATAATTTTGATAAGCTGCATTTTCGTTTTCCCCGCTACTTCGTCTTCAATCCCTAATATTTCCATCATTTCGGCAAGTTTGCCCTCATCTTGGTCGAACAATCGCGCTTCAACTTGCAGTTGCAATTGCTCCATGATATCAAAACACGTCGTACAGTTCAGCGATTTTCAAAACACAAACATCCAGTCCCAAGCACTAAATACCACACAAAACACGGCCGTCTACCCTTTTAGTCGACTTTTATCGACGGGGATAGTTTATCTATCACAGTGACTCAACTGTTGTACTCTTACCGTTGGCATCTGACTACAAATCCCTTTCACAAACTTGCACTATTCCACGTGGTCTGCGCGATCGTTTCGACCTGCTCGCTTGAATATTCCTCGTTCAAAATTCACGTATTTTGCTTCCCACAACGCCTGAAATTCTCCTTTTAACTTGGGATCCGTAATTCGTCCTGGCAGGGTCGCCAAATTGTTACCCTGGTCCCATATAGCACCACAATAAACGTATAGCACTTCAAAACATTGTATTTTCGTCCTTCACAACTCATACAGTCGTTTTCACTACGTTCGTGACCGTTCTTCCCTCGTGTACGATTACCCCGGATGTACTAGCCTACGTCAGGCGTAACGCACTTCCGTTTAGGGCTAATGGCTTCACACTTCCGGTTAAAACTGTTTCCTAACAAAATTTCCAAGAAGGGTCCTGGAAAGTCCTTGAAAAGTCCTTGAATTTTTGGCCTGAAAAAGTGTACGAACTCTGTATGGTATTAGTGTAGTCATTGAGAGAGGCTCATGATCTACTATGTACAGTGCAATGTACATGTGCATCACGGTACTGCCTGTCGTGACAGCTTTCTTTTAAATGATCACATGTTTACTTAGTATTAATAGTATCTTATTGTCTTCACAGGGTCTGAGACATTTACTGGACTCACGGGCGTACACATTTGTGTTGTCACGATTTCAGAAGCTACAAATGAAAGATGAATTCTATGAAGTAAGTATTTAAATAAATTTTATTGCTTCTAAAGCCCAGAGGTTCTCTGTGAGATCCAGTATTTTTTTAGAAATTGCTTGTAAGAGTGGAAGATATTAAGCTCTTGATTTAACAAATTGTACATGCACTGCAAATTAATTTGCCAATGTTTATCAAGTTTTTCACCATTTTGATGAGACAATCATGTCAAGCCATCTGTTAAAAAAAGCTATTCTAAATTCGCATTGGAGTCAACCAGCCCACACCGTCTGCCAGAGGTTTTCTCAGTTTAGTGATACAAGTGTGAGGTGCTGTGACCTAATGGTTAAGTGCACTGTACTCCGGATCAAGCGGTCTAGGTTCGAGCCCTGGTCGGGGCACTGCATTGTGTTCTTGGACAACACACTTTACTCTCATAGTGCCCCTCTCCACCAAGGTGTATAAATGGAGTACCAGCATCCCATCAAGGGATAAGCAGAAATACTCCTAGTCACTTAATGCTACAGAATCCAGTGAGGATAATTTCTGGCCTGATGAGCCACTTGGCACCAACAGCAAGGCTTTATAGTGATATGAAGCGACTACATGTAGTCTATCACTTGTTAGCTGGCATTTTATCAGGTTGCCCTAACATATCTCTAGTACCCTGATTTATACAAAAACATAGTCCTGTGATGGTGATAGGCACTGTGAGAGAAAAGTCTTTTGCCCAAGAACACAACACAATGACTCTCGCCAGGGCTTAAACTTAGACCACTTTAAACACAAGGCCACCATGTCTCCGACTTGTCAAGTAGTTACGATTATTAATTATTAGTTTATTAACAATAACTTTCTCTTTGTTTAGTTTGTACGGGTGATGAAGGAGTATGAGGTCGATCTGGATGTACATCACTATAGACAACTGCTGAAAGTAAGCATAATCACAAATAATAATTTAATATTAGTTATAATTATTATTATTGAGGGAGTAGAGTACACCAGGCATAACTAATCAATGATCAGTGACATCAATTGGTAATCAATGAGACATCGATGGTTAATCAGTTGATTAGTCATTGATTATTGGCGATGATCGATGAGTAATCGAAGCCCGAAATTTTGTGGCCCATTGATTACTCATCAATGACATCGATTACTCATTGATGTAATTGATTACCTATTGATGTGATTGATTACTCATCAATGACCCACTGATTGCTCATCGACTATAATACTGCACACAAAAGACACATTCCTTGCTTTCTTGTACCATTTTTTCGTTATTGATTTTTTTTATCTGTGTTGGTCATATTTTGCTTTATAACTGGCATTCTTGTTGACGAAATTATGCCTTCACAAAAGGTCAAGACATGAAGGGCTAATCACTTCATCCTACTCTTTATTTAATTACAAAACAACTGAACAGGAAAACCAACTAGTCTGAAAAAGTACGCAGACAAGAATCGACTACGTGGTTATGAATTATGTTCGGTGGACATTTGTCAGCAAAGTAAAACTGCTTCGGCTTAGGGAGACAGCTGTCATAAGCAGTTACACAGAGTTACATTACGCACTGGAACAGCTGCAAGCACTTTTATTTTCTGTTCTTTTTTTTCACGTGTAACCGATTGTTATGGCGTGTACAACCACGAGATGATTGATTTAGTGAAATGTCAACCCAAGAAAAACATAAGTGCAGGTAATTGACAAGAAATTGCTCAATAGGTGTCCAGTTACAGTGATTCAATATCAATCCCAACTGGCAAGAGGCAGACCAGTTGGCTATTTGCAAGTGCAGCTGAGGTGTTTATTGTGGTTTTCACTGAAATACAAACTTTGAAATTCAATCCTCAACCAAAAGTTTACGCTTTTTGCTGCCGTCAATCATCTTAGCGGACCTCTCGGGAAACAGAAGTGTACTTCAATCAGGTCAAAAGGTCAAGTCTTTCGGCTGTGATTGGTAGATTTTGATCCATTTTGTTTGTTTCTGTTTTTCGTGGTTCGTTAGCTGTCGCCATTATTATGATTGACGGCAGCGAAAAATGCAATCGTTTGTTGGATTTTAAATTTCAGAGTTCGCATTTCACTGAAAACCGCAATAACTTGGGACTACCAAGGAACAACACCAGCTAGTGGTCAGAACAGGATTTGGATCTGCAGCCTCCAGATTTTAAGCCCAACACCCTAACCACTCATCCCCACTGCCTCGTCATAATCAATATGCCAGGGAATTAGTGTTATTTTCAAGTCAAGAGATCTAAAAATGTGTCTTTTGTTATGTTTTGTAGATGATGGGCTTTGATGGAAAGGCAGAAGCTGCACAATTTTGTTTTGACAAGTTCAAGGTAAGAAATATTTCCATAGGAATGCATTTTTTTAAAGAATTTCATTGGTTACTTTTAGAAGAGCTCCCAGCAGCCCGAAGGGCCGCAGAACATACCCATAGACCAAACCCATAGACCATACCCATAGAAATATTCACAGAACCATGCTTTTGGTTTTTCATTGTGATCATGGTTAACGGCATGGTTCGCGGGTGTGTGCACCTGGCGATGAAGGTATGTCGCCCCAACATGGCGGCATACTCCAGAAATAGGTTGGTTCTTATTAAAATTGTAAATAATAACAAAGAACTTTCGGACCCCAAACATATTATTTCTGATGCATTTAATAATTATTTTGCTAATGTTGGCAACAAGCTAGAAAATGAAATACCCAGAGTCAACAAAAGACCTGAGGAATATCTACGTTTACCACAAAACAACAGCTTTTTTATTTCTCCCACCACAACCACCGAAATAGAAAACATAATATCTAGTCTCAAAAGTGGAAAGGCTGTAGGTCCCTTCAGTATCCCCATTGACATACTCAAGCTTCTAAAATCTGTTATTTCCAAACCATTGGAGATTCTTTTTAACACCTCATTTTCAACTGGCACTGTCCCTACTGATTTCAAACTAGCTAACATCATTCCAGTTTTTAAAAAAGGGTCACGAACTTGCTTGTCCAACTACCGCCCAATTTCTTTACTTTCGGTATTTAATAAGCTATTGGAAAGACTTATGTATAATAGATTAATTAAATATCTAGATAATAGTAATATATTCTACAACAAGCAATTTGGTTTTCGAACCAGACATAGTACAGATCATGCCATTCTCTGTATAATCGACAAAATACAGAGAGCAATTGAAAATAGGAACATCTCTTGTGGAATCTTCCTAGATTTTAGTAAAGCCTTTGATACTGTCAATCACAATATTTTGATAAAGAAATTGGAGCATTATGGTATCCGGGGTATAGCCAAGGAGTGGTTTATTTCATATCTAAGTAATCGGCGACAAGTTGTCACTGTAAACTCAGTCACGTCATCTCAGTGTAACGTGACATGTGGAGTTCCACAAGGGTCTGTCCTTGGTCCATTGCTCTTTTTAATATATATAAATGATTTTCATAATAGCTCAAACCTTTTTGATTTTCATCTATTCGCAGATGATTCTAACTTATTTTGTGAACATAAAATTATTTCTGAATTTGAAGAATCCATAAACAATGAGCTAAGTAATGTTCACACCTGGCTCTGTGCCAATAGATTATCTCTTAACATTGATAAGTCAAACTTTGTAATATTCCATCCTCCACAAAAGAATGTACAAAGCCTTAATATTTGTCTCAAAATTAATGATAAGCAATTAAAAAGAGAATACTGTATCAAATACTTGGGCATTATGATAGACTCTAATCTTAGTTGGAAAAAACATGTTGACTGCACTGTTAAGAAGTTCAGGAGAAGTATTGGAATTCTTAGCAAAATCCGTCATTATGTAAGTCAAGAAATTCTATTAACTTTATATTATGGCTTAGTATATCCTTTTCTGATTTATGGACTGATTGCCTGGGGTAAATCTACTGTAAATCCAATTTTTATCTTACAAAAAAAAAAGCAGTACGGGTGATGACATTCTCTAGCTTTGATCATCACTCCAGTCATCCAACTGTTCAAGTCTCTGGAGATTATTAAATTTTCTGATCTCGTTACCTTCGTCATTGCCACTTTCATGTATAAATTTTATAATCAATTGTTACCCTCTGTATTCCAGTCCTTTTTCACCAAGCTAGATACTGTACACAGTTACTATACTAGGCATTCTGCAAAACAGTCTTACTATCTCCCCAAAGCAAGAACAAATTATGGAAAATTTAATATTCGATTTCAAGGCCCTAAGATATGGAATGCTATTGATTATGATATAAAGCACTTGCCAATTTCATCATTCAAAATTAAACTGAAACAGAGCTTTCTCCAAGGCTACTAGTCAATTCACTTTTCCTTTGTCTTCACATTAAGATAATATCACTGTTTTTGCAACACCTTACCATTATGTTTCTGATATTCTTCATTGTTCAGTTCATTTATTTTTTTTATTTAAGGTAATAGATTAAGCGTATAATTTCAGCTTCTTTTCTTCTTTACTTTCTGGTATATATTATATTCTATATTATATTTTGTATGTGTGTCCGTGTGTACGTGTGTGTGTCCGGCCAAAATTTGACAACTCAATTTGTAAACTGGCAACCCGGCATTTTTAACCTAGTGGTTATTTCGGGTTGCCAGAACTCCTTATCTTTAGTAATATATTTTTATAACAATTCTGTAATTTAATTTATTGATAAGGAAATAAAGAGGATGTTGTTGTTATGTTGTTATTGTTACCTTTGATATTGGACATCCATGTTATGGCCAATTGACAGCTGTCAAAACAAGGTATCCGCTGACCAGTATCACATGACCATCTCGCAAGCTCAGCCTTTTAAACCTATATAACCTGTAGGCCTTGATACATGTTGCTCTCATTATCATGCGCAACCTTGTCAAATAATTAGATAACAACATAAGATCTGTCTTTTTAGCAATTAGCAGAACCATCAGAGTTGGAATACAGTTACCTGATTCTAGCATATGCCAATTGTCCAGAAGGAGGAATCCTTGCTGCTGAGCCAAGAGAACGGGTACAGATCAGTATTGTATTCTGTGGTTATTGCTTTTTTTAAGATTGCAATACTTTAGTTAAAATTGTGTCTGATGACAGGGTGGAGGGGGTGGGATAGGTTGGTAGGGGTTGGGTGGCATAGGTTGTTGTGGCATCAGTTCTGTTCTGTTGATGTTGATTTTGATTGTAATAAGAAGCGATTTTTTAAAACATTTAACTATAAAAAGCTGTGATCAAGTGTTTCTTAAAAACACATTAAGAAAACTTTGTTAAAAAATGATGATGTTTTGATGTTGAGCTAACATCATTATCAAGTCAAAATGAAAGTAGTTAAAAAGCTAATGTATAAATACTAGATAAAAACAGGTAAGAGCAGTTGCACAAGGAATAAAACTGCATGAGAATCAGAGATCTGAACATATAGGTATCAGCTAGTAACCTTGTTATGTTTGAAGTTAAATTTTAACAGTAGTAACATTTTTTTTTCTTTTGCCTTCAAACAGAACATGAAACGAATCTGTCAGTTGTTCAATGCAATGTGGACAAAAGGATTCAAGTAAGTTAATACAGCTGTTATTGTATGACTGGGAAAGACATTTCATCAGGCAAATTTTCATTAATTTTTAATTTGCACTGCAGTACAAATTAAAGCGTGCATTCAAGTCCATTACTTTTTACCCTCCATGCGTTTTGTCAGTTTGCAAACACAGTTTGCTGGTACTCATTTCAGTACACTCCTACATGGAGAGAGGCACTGTGAGAGTGATAAACACTACACGAAACCACCTTCTACATGAACATCTTGATGAATAGGGCTGTATATACTCTTGAAAACTTTAACCTGTAAAATTTGACAGTACATCCCTTTTTATGGTTGTTCTGTTGAAACTGCAGGGATATTAGAACAGGAGTTTTCGTGCTGGAATTCCTTGCTTAGTAGATACCCCAGCCCCGTGCTCCTGGTACATTGTCGACAATGATAAATATAATATGATAAAATGAGTGTTGATGTCATGTTACATGTACATACATGTATATCTTTTCATTTCAGTTATTTAGAAACATTTTTTAATATTCGCTCTCTAACAACTACTTTATATACAATCATTATGTTCTGTATAGCCTTACAAACCGAGCTAAAGGTGCTGCATGCATAGCACATATGCACACAGGTCAACTGGAGAGAGCAGAGGAAATAAGAAAGTGAGTGAATATAGAATGATGTTGTGTTTATATAAAAATTATATTTATTAAACTACAAGGGGATATTTTTCTTGGTATCAACAAATCGCAGTACTAAAACTGAAAGAATAATGCCGGTCTGTAAATTTTGTTGTAAGGACTGACCAGTTAAAATGTTCTATCTTTCACAGTATACACGGTGTAGGAGAACCTAAATACAGAGTGTTGTCACAGTTTATGAAAAGTTATTCAAGACGTGGAGATGTGGCGAGTAAGTGTGTCGATATAATTGGGTTGTTCTGGGGAGAGGACAAAATTGAAGAACAGGGCCAGGGGCCGCTAAGTGTTAGACTCAGAGCAGTTGACGATACAGTAGCCAATGGGTATTTTTGTTAAGTTTGGAGACATCCCCATTTTAAGAATCTTTCTGAAAGTTTATTTTCTTTGTGTCTTTTTCCAGAAACGTTGGAATTATTTGAAGAGCTGAAAAAAGTGACCACACAACCTGTACTGCCTCCATTTGTTTATAACAGTCTGATCCATCTTTATGGATTTCATGGTAAGTTCAATGCAAATCCTTTACACAGTCCTGTTTTACTGATTAACAATTAGATTATAAGCTCTCATCTCTATGAGGCGGTAGCGTGAGTGAGATATCGATTTGATCACGAGAAGATAAATTTCATTTCTCCAAGCAACCATGTAATGTTCTGTTTATTATATAAACCTACTAATTACGATGTTTTTGGCGATTTTCTGAAGATTTCTGACCATTTTCCGAAGATTTTCAAAATGCTGTCCGAAGGTCATACCAATGTTTCCGAACATTTTCCGTAAATTTCCGAAGATTTCTGAAGATTGCCGAGGAAGATCCGCAGATGTTTCAACTTTAAATCTATAAACTTTGGCTCATTCAGCATTGAAACAGGGAAATCTTTTAAGAAAATGGTTAGAAAATCGATACCTTCACATGTGAAGATAACATGTTATTCTCACGTGTGAAGATATGACTTTTCTCAGTGAGGGAAATCCTGGTATTTCACTCTAGTTTATAAAATAAACATGTGTATTTATATATTGTTGTTGCTTTCTAGCTGACACTGAATCTCAGTGGAAAGTGTTTGAGGAAATGAAACAGAACAAAGTGACACCGAATGATCATACTTACTCACAATTGATGCAGACTTACTTACAGAAGTAAGTAGAATGAGAGGCAAAGTATAAACAAGTAAAAATGTGCAGCGATACTATGCGCTAAGTGTCTAATAAGAAATTTATTATCCAACTGATTAAAGGCCCAACCATGTAATTGCAGTCAAACGCAATTTAACATCAAACTACATTTGATCGAGTCTGGGTTTTTGTCGAGGGTCGAGGGTCGAGGCCTCGAGGGTACCATGTCGAGGGTCGAGGGTACTATGTCGAGGGTATTAAAAAATGAAATAAGATAAAAAAAAATAAAATAATAATTAACTAGAAAATAAAATAATAATTAATAATAAAATAGAATAATAATTAAATAAAAAATAATACTATGATTTCTAAAAAATAGAATAAAAAACAATTGAACACTTTGTGGTGATGTCGTTGACGTCAATTATGTTTGGTACTATGTTTGATCGAAAGATCTTCGGATCATCCTCGGAAGTCTTCGGGAAACTTCGGAAATCTTCGGAAAATTTTAGAAAATGTTGAGAAAGTTTCGTATGCCCTTCGGACAACACTCTAAAAGTCTTCTAAAAGCGGTCGGAATTCATCGAAAATCGTCAAAAACTTCGTTCTTGGTATGTTTATAAAACGAACAAAATTATACAGATTATGAATTTTTCTCCTCGTGTTTAACTCGAGATCTCAAGAGTTCGCTTATCTCAATCGTGAGATATGGAGTTCAGCCTGAGAACAGGCTCCCGAGTAGGGTTACGCGAGCGAAGTAAGCGGCGAACGCAAGCGAAGCGAGCGGAAGAGCGGGGCCTGAGGGGGAACCCCCGCTCTTGCGCTCGCTTCGCTCGCCTTCACCGCTTGCGAGCCTGTTCACAGGCTATATGGAGTTTAACACTTGATGAGGAGCGCTCCACGAGAAGGTGCTGCAGGGATCAACACAGCTTGAAAAGTCTTGACAGATTCATAACAAACAATTGATACTGTACCCCTGGCTCTCGCCGACAAATCAATTAAAGAGAAATGAAAGAGAAGTATTTAAGAGCAACCACCCACCCAAGGAAAGTTAAGTGAACGTTTCTAAGGAGCAGTTTATGGAATAATAATTCGGGAAATCAACTTCGGCGCGTAGCTTGTTTTGCAGTGAAACCTTAGGTTTATTTATATCTTTTATTGACAACCATGCCAACGGGGTCTCAAATTAAACAAAAATCCATTCGCAAGTTACACGTTGTCGAGTGTGTTCAACGCGTGGTCAACGCGTGATTTCGTTGTATTTGTTCTGGCCTTTTGGCGTAATCCAAATGTTAAGAAAACTCATGTTTGAACTCAAGACCATAAAATGTTGCGACCAGATTGGGACACATTTTAATGTTACATATGATTTACCGACGGAATATGTCGACCCTATGTCGACTAGTAGCTATAATGCATCAGTCAATTAAAACCCCGGCCCCCCGACCCCCGGGACTTAGCGGGGATTTAACGCGTCCAAAGCTGGGATTTAACGCACTTTTAACGGCGCGTTGGCCCCGGTGCGCGGTGGATTTAACAAAATGACAGTATAGACCGGGGCCGTGGAGCGGTGATTTAACAGCACGCGATCACCTGAAGCGGGGACGACAGCTGGGGTTTAACATGAAGGACTAAATCATGACTAAAAATGTTTTCCTCAAAATGTTCGTTCTGAGAAACCCGATCTAGGAAGTCTCCACGCTTCTCCCTTGATATAGCCTTTCGTGACGCCTGGAAGATGACACGAATAGCAGTATTCAAACGTCTCTGTCGGTTTGTATTTGATGTGTTCGCACTTATGGAATCTACCACCTTTGTACACTATCGTCTCCAAGAAAGTAGTTTCTGTTTCTGAGATTTCAGCAATGAATTATATCGTAGGGTGAAAGGTCTTTGCCTTTAGAAAAAAATTCTTTTATTTTGAATTATCGGGGTCGATTGAATAAGACTGAAAGGTGGGTTCAAATCCAAGGGAAATAGAAGTTAGTTCAAGTTAGCGGGGTTGTTCGAGTTATCCGAGTTCGAGTTACCGGGGTTCTACTGTATCACACGTGTGGATATCATTTTCATCCACACATGTGGGATACCATTTGTTACCACTTGCTATACCACTGCAGTTTATATAGTAAAGGACATTTCTTTTCAAGTATTGAACTCCATATCTCACGAGTAAGATTAGCGAACTCTTCAGATATCGAGTTTAACAAGAGGAGAAAAATTCATGCATCGAGTATATTGATCGTTTTATAAACGTACCGAGAACGAAGTTTGTGACGATTTTCCGAAGAATTCCGACCTCTTTTAGAAAATTTTCAGAAGATTGAGTATTTTCCAAAATTTTCTAAAGATTTCGAAGATTTCCGAAGTTTCCCGAAGTATCCGATTATCTTTCGATCAAACATAGTATCAAACATAATTGACGTCAACGATATTGCCATAAAGTGTTCAATTGTTTTTTATTCTATTTTTTAGAAATCATAGTATTATTTTTTATTTAATTATTATTTTATTTTATTAATTATTATTTTATTTTCTAGTTAATTATTATTTTATTTTTTTATCTTATTTAATTTTTTAATACCCTCGACATGGTACCCTCGACCCTCGACATAGTACCCTCGACCCTCGACATGGTACCCTCGACCCTCGACCCTCGACAAAAACCCAGACTCCATTTGATCTCTGAGTTTTTCCATATGCTAGACAGAAACCACACATTTGGTGACACTATTTGACGTCTTAAATCGTGCCAACTGTCGGTGTGACAAAAACCTTGCCTGTTTGTGACTCCCCTGGGTTTCCAGAGCTATTAATCTCAAACGTTTTTTTTTTTCAGAGATGACGTCAATACCGCATTAAAATTATTCCAAGATGCCAAAGAACAGGGTTCATTTATTAGAGATTCCACGTGTCTTCTGCTCCTAAACAGTATGGCTAGATCAGGCCAAACAGAACATTTTGAGAGTGGTATGTTGTTTGTTTTCTTGAGGATTTTCTACGTGCTCAGGTTGTCAAAATGTCAGTCACCAACAACAGTTCATTTCAGGGCTACTCTGCTTACTACCTTACGCAAATGCGTTACTGAACAACACTAAAATATTAAAACGTCCACTATATATATTTCTTTTAAACGTAACATATTCTAATTAGACGTATCTAATTAGACCGTTACACCATTGAAACAGCCAGACCACAGTGGTTTTAACTTTTCACGCTGTTATTGTAAAATAGCTGGGTTGGTATGTGGATTTGTTGGTAGAGCGGTTTTCACTTGAGTGTCGAAAGTAAATTGCGTTACACACATGTACAATAGGAGTTATGGCGCAAACCGTGACAACTCGCTCGGCTCGCCCAGGCTCGCCTCGCTCCTTGTCACAATTTGCGTCCATAACTCCTATTGTACATGTGTGTGCGGATCGCAAGCCGCTTTTTTATCCCTCTTGCGCCACGAGTTACAAAAAAGGCTTTCGGCGGCACCTCTAACGGCCAGCAGCAACAGAGAGCGCCACCTGTGCGCTAGAAATAATTCCTATTGAACAAATGCCCAATAAAGATAAAATGGGAAAAGGAAGGAAATCAATCATATCAACATGCCCAAAAAAAATCTCAAACAACACAAAAGAACAAGACTTTATGCGTCCTAATTACAAGAAAAACTCAAAAAAGGAAAACTATTTAATAAGAGAAGAAACCATCGAATTGTTAAAATCAGTTGACAAAAAGCTTCTTGCAAACTTTTTGACAAACAACACGTGTTAAAAACATGCAAAAAATTGTCTGACAAAGTGCAAAAACGTTTTTTTTGACAGAAAAATGGTTGCCCTGCTAGCGGCACGCAAAATCGCGAGCGACTTACGTGAGTTGCGTGACATTTTCAGAGAGAGTCTGGAAACCATATTTCTAGTTCTCAGGCCCTTGGACGAGCAGAAAGAAAAAACATGGCTGCCTAATCAGGATTTAGTGTTTGGGCCGATAAAAAGCGAAACAGAACAGATATTACAAAAAAAATACGCTCAGTTAACGCGCTGTAATTTTTTGTGCCCCCATAGAAGCTGGCGAAGTGAAGCGAAGAGAAGAAATCGAGAAATAACAGGATTTGATCACAGAAGTTTATCGATCGATCGAAAGAACTTTCCCGAAACATCGGACTCAATCGGGCCTGTTTATTTTTTTTCTGCTTCAAGCATTGCTTCAACGACTTGATATGTTATCTGTCTGACCTCATTTTGCCAAACGGGAGTAGAAAGTTCGGTTAAAATAAAGCAAATCGCTTGGAAAAGCACCATCATTTTAGCCTATTTACCAAACTTTACCAAGTGTCTAATTAATGATGACATCATCCTGATGCCCAAAAGCGCATGCGTACTTGCTCAAAATAGGTGAAAGGGTACCACAAGTGAAAAATGTGACAAAGTGAACTATATATAAGTTAACGCGGCCGTAACTTTTTGTTAGTTCACAAATTCTGGTGAAGTCAAGGGAGGTAGTGGATGGCCAACCACTTGAATCCTGTTATAATGGCTTGTGCGGATGGTGAATTACGGGGTATAGGGGGACTCCTTTCAGTGGGAGATACCCCTGGGTGAACCCGCCTCGGCCCTACTGATAACGTGGGGGTGCTCAGAAATCCCTCGGGATTTCAAACCTCGGCAGAGGTAAAAATGCGGGACAGCCGCCTTGTCAGCGGCGGGGAAAAGTCCTAGCCGGGGCTAGGCAAGAAACAGCCAACGAGCACCCCCCGACCAGGGTTTTGCCCTTTCGTTTGACCTGTCACGCAACGTCACGCGTGACTGTCACGCTCTGTGTCACACAATGTCACGCTGTGTGTAACACAATGTCACGATTTGTGTCATGCGTTAATTTTATTTTTCTGAACACTAAGATTAAATCCAGTGTTTATTTTCTCAAATCTGATTTCGACTCGGCTGATATTCTTTTTTTTAACCTATCTAATTCTTGTTGTCGAATTTCCTCTCTCAGTTTCTCAATGTCAGGCTGTGGGGATGGCTTTTTTTGGCTTAAATTTTTTGTAAGGTGCCTGCGAACAGTCTCTTTGAGGGCCATGTAACGAGAATATTCATCCAAAATAATTTTAAACTCTTTGTCATCAACTTTATTGTCAATGAGAGCGGCAGAAACAAGTCTATTGACAGTTTCACGTTTGGCAACAGCAAGCGAAGTAATTTCATTATTTTTCAAAATTTTTGGTTCAAGTTTTTTACTTGCTCCAGTAAAAGCGGCAGACAAAACGCCTGTAATGGCAGCACATGCAGCGAGAGGAACGCTTACCGGCAAACCAACGACCGTTACCGCGGTGCCAAGACTGGAAGCAGAGAGAACACTGGACAAACCACCCATTGAAATTGCGGAATAATGGAAAACAGACTTCACCTTTTTATACTTTTTCAAAACAGCTCGGTATTTAGCAACTTCTTTGTCAAAATCCGAACAAATTTGATTGATTTTTGTTAACCTAAAGTTTTCTGGTTGATTTGGCAAAGCTGGATACAGTGTTTGTTTTACGCTGTTTTCTTCGCTTACACCATAAGCAGGGGCACTCGGAAGAACATTAGCAGATGACATGGTCTTATACATAAAAGTTATTTTTGTATTTAATTTAATTAAATTCCAGCTCATATGTAAGATTTGAGCCGTTAAAATCGAATGGATTTCCATTCTCATCTCTAATCGAAAGAGTCAGAGATGTCACTTGTGCATCAGCCATAACGTCACGCAAGACATTGGGCTGTTCACCTTTGTAATTTATGTTTTCGTAAGCCTTTCCTCGGATGTCGAAACAAGCTAAAACAGAAGATGGTTTACCATTAAAGAGATTCTGTTCTCTGTCAACTAAATCGCAATGAATGAAATAAGTTGTGGGAGAATTTAATCTTTTTATTTTAGTTTCATGTTCCAAATGCGAAGTATAATTTTTTCTTAGTAGTAAATTAGACATATTTGGATCAACAATTAATTTTTTAAACTGGGCATTTGTGATTACAAGCTGGCCAAGTGGAGTATTAATATCTGTGGGCAATTCAATACGATGTTTGGAAAAATTATTTTTCAATTCACTTGCCAACCTTTTGAGAGTGTAATGACCAGCCGGAAAGGGCACATCGACAGGCTTTTCATGATCGTCCAAAAACCTGATAAATCCATTTTCTTTAAGATTAAACCAAGAGTTAGGGATATGAGATGACAGAAGTCTGATATAGCTCGGTTTTGGAATAGGATAATCGAAATTCACAGTGTGAGGATTTTCTGTTGTGGTGACAGTCAGCACAACCATTTTTATATTAAATAAAAATAAAAAATGTTTAATATAAAAGAGGACCATGGATGCGAAAACAAGAGATTTTATGAAGTGGATGAAAACCCCAGAAGCAACTACAATTTCTGAAGCGGCAAAAGACAATGCGTGGAAACCTTTTCTTGCAAAATATCCAAACGCTGACCGAACAAAATTTGTTGCACAGGTTGAGTTCGCGTACAACCACACAGCAACGGCAGACATTTATTACAAGGCAGAGCAAGGCAATTTGATAAATGTTTTTGGCTCAGACAGCAAATATTGGAGCCCAGATATGAAAAAAGCACTGGGGGTAAATCAAATTTCAGGCGGTTTTCCACAACAGCTGTCACCAAGCGGCGCAAAAGGCTCATCTTTGCCAATTCCCGCGGTTGGATTTCACGAAGCCGCACCGGCGAGTTTGAAAAAAATATTTAACAGCAAAATCAACATCTACGTCACACCAGAGCAATATTTCACAACTAAATTAAGAGAGATTTTTCAAAAAACAAAACTGAAGCATACATCAGGAAAAGAGTCAAAAAGGTGGCTTGCTAGCCAAAATATGGGCTACTGGCCTCAACAACTAAACTTTGCGGTCTGGTGCGCGACAACAGGTTGTGGGATCGGTCGAGAGATTTTTGATGAAGAGCACTCAGCTCTCAGCTTGCCACCGGTTGTGCGTAATTTTTACCTTTTTCACGTTTATTTCACAATCAGGCGAATATTGTTTCAGATGGGAGGAATTCAGAGCGTAAGCGCCTTGCCTGGCGACCCAACGTTTAGCCAGTTCGACAACAAGTACGACGTGGCTTCGTACAAAAGAATATGCGCTGAGTTCGGTGTCGACCCGTCAAGCGATTTTCGTTTCACAAGAGGCGCAAACCACGGACTTGGTGACGTTTATATCTGGATCTCAAATATTGGTCCGAAAAATTCTGGAGCAAAATACCCCGATTACGATAAATTTTCGGATGAAGGTGGAACTGCAAGCAAAGGTAACTTGATTCAATACATCGAGCCAGACGACGCTGCATATGCACAGGCAGACTGGTTTTGTCCTAACGCCGCGGAAGGGTTGACCCAAGCAGGTTTGTCGAGAGTAAACCAGTCGATAGAGGCTTTTGTTTATTGTATTCTTGGTTCGCAGGTCAACGTTCGAAGTAGCATACTTGGCACAGGCGGCCGTGCAAAGGAAGCGCAAAGCGAGTTCCTTGTACTGGTGGAGGACGCTATAAGGCAACCTGATCTGGCAAAGTCAGTTCAAAGATACCAACTCGCCATTGATGAGGCCAAGGTTCGGCTTAACCTTGCCGTCTGCCCAGGTGCCTGGCTTATGCCAGCCAGGATGGTAATAAATACAGAAAGCGTTGTTGGTTACAACAACCAGCTTAAGCAGGCGGTAGGAGGAATGAAACTAGGGGTTAATCTTGATGTTAATACCTCTACAAAAAAAGTGGGAGCAACAAGTATGAGCGGTGGGCCATCAAAAGTCAATAGACCAACAAGTCATCAGTCAAACCCGATACACAAAGCTGCAAAAAAAGAGCCGGCGCCACATACGCCTTCAGCGGGTACTCTGTCAAAAACAGACGAAACGCAGAAGCCAGACACTGAAAATACAGCGCACGAAAGAAACAAGGCCTACCTTATTGCTGGTGCCGTTATTTTTGCGTTTGCAGTCAGCCGAGCTCTTTGAGGGTGCCCAAGGGGCACCGGCGCTTCGCGCCCTCTAGCGCTTAGCGCTCGCTTCGTTTTGTAACTCGCTCGATAAGAAAGATAGCAACACCGACAATCAAAAGCCAAGCATTCTTGCCGAGAAAGCTAATTACCTGGCCGGCCGCGCGAAACACGAAACTGACAATCGCGCCAAGGAGTCCCGGAAGAATACCTGCAATTTTTTTGCCAAGTGTCTGAAGACCGTTTCCAACACCATTTGCTACATCTTTTAAACCGTTTGAAAGATAGTGAACAATAACACCAATAGTGGTCCCGACTGCAAGCAAAACAGCTGTGACTGTGAAGCCATATTTTTTGAAAATCTCTTTTACCTTTTCTCTTAATTTGTCTGTTAAAGACAATCTTTCGATCTCTTCTTCTCTTTCATTTTCTATTTCATTAATTTCTTGATTCAAGTCATCAACTCTTTCACGAGCTTGTTGCCTTTCAGCTTGTGGCCTGTTTTCGTCGTTTGCGATATCTTCTTGTTTATGTCTCTCTTGTCGTATTTCATCTTCCCTTTCGAGCCTTTCTGCTTCATGTTGTTGGAATTCTTGTAAAGTGGGTGCTTCTGGAATTCTTGTTTCTTGTCCAAGTATCTGGTTTTCAACAACATTTATTCGATTATTAATTTTCTCTATTTCTTCTTTTTTCTTTTTTATGTTTCGCTCTGCCAAAGCTCTTTCTGAACTGTCTTTAGAGGTATCTTTTGAAATTTTTTGTTGATCGGAAATATATTTTTCCAATTTTCCCTTTTGTTTTTTTTGTTTGTCTAAGAAGTCGTCTCTTGGCAAGCCAAGTTTTGTTTTAAATCTATTTATGAAAGCAGAAAGAAGTGATTTTCCGTCTGCTTTAAAAATTTCAATGTCTCCACCTTTAGGCCCTTTCGCAACGATTTTGCCACGATTGTTTATAGTCAAATCAAGGCTTTCATCATATTCTGGGAAATAGTATTTGATCGTTTTATGAGCCTCTTGTATCTGAAATTCCCTTGTCAGGTTACCACGGCCCTCGATAAAAGAGGTTTCTGCAGTGTGTGAGCCGCGCTCATGCGGCCTATTCATCGTGGTAGTTCTCATTGGTATTTGTTCGCTTGGTCCGGGCGTTGATGCCCCTCCAGGTTGGAATGGGCCTGTTGTATCGCTGTCATCGTTGTCATTACGGCCGTCACGGTCTTCTGTATGTTCCAAAAGAGGATCTGTGTCACCAAAGCCACCGCTTGCTGCCATGTTATATTAAATAAATATATTTTTTAATTTAAATATACAATGGCTGTCAGCGAAAGACACAGTCCAACGTTCGAAGTGAAAACACCGAACGCGCTCAAGGCAGACAGAGTGCGGCATCGCATTACATTTAACCCGAATAAAGCGTCTCCAGAAGAAACTCTGAGAGTTGCTGTGCCAAAGCTTGAAGAAGGCGTCGTTCTCGTGCCAGGCTCCCTGGCTCTTGTGTTCAACTTGAAGGTGAGCGGCCATGCCAACAACTTTCTCGTAAACAACGTCACCCGGGCGCTTGTCTCAAGGATGGTTGTCAATTTTGCTGGAGAAAAGCTGCAGGATACGAACGCTTACGACGTCTACAAACTTTTCGAAGACCTTTTTCTCCCAGAAGAAAAGCGCAGCAACATGTTTCTTGAAGGTATCCAGTCCGAGGATTTATGCAAAATCCGTTCAAACGCTGGTGACAAAAAAACCTCAGGAGTTGACGCGGAAAAGAAGCTGGCAGAAGTTTATGGAAGCAAGTATCGTATCCCGCTTGATCACGAGATTTTGAGAGACCATGGCGTGTTCTATCCGCGCGCACTCGCAGACGAGCTTGTCTTCGAGATACAACTGAACAGTCCAAATGTGGTTGTAAGAGGAACAGATCCATCAAAACTTGGGTATGAGCTAACTGACATCCAACTCGAATACGAGGCTATTTATCACAAAGAACTTGCAAGAGAAGTAGAAAGAACTTACATTAACGGCAAAAGTTTCTTTTACGAGCATGTGCATAATTACAAAACTATCTCAGTAAAAAAAGCTTCTGACACGATCATAAACGAAAGCATTAACGTCCCAAAGCGTTCCTTGAAGGGTCTTCTACTTCTTTTTGCTGAACCCCATGCCGCAGGCGCAAGAGACACGGAATCTTTCTTTAACCCTGACATAACAAGTGTAAAAATCTGCATTAACGGCGTTCCAAATAAGGTGTACAGTCAGGGCGTTGAAGGAAGAGACATGTGGGAGGAAGTTCTCAAGTTCTTTGGCAAACACGCAGACCAAAAAATCTTTAATAACGCCAAAAAGTTTTATGCAGAAAAAAAGTTTGGGCTTTTCATTGACCTTCGCTCCATGAGCGATAACAACATGCACGGCAGTGGGCTCCGTTTGGAGAACACAAAGGATGGTGTAAATTTAGAGATACAGAGAACCGCCTCAGGATCAGGGAATGTCAAATGCTACATTTTCGCTATCGCTGATGCAGAATTTTCAATTGTAAATAAAGAATTAGACAGTGTTGAGTATTGATATAGCCATGGATCCTGCCAATATACCCTTCCACGCCCTCATTGTGGGACCAACGAACTCAGGAAAAACAAGGTACGTGGTCAATCAGCTTTGTGGCCCTTTCCGAGGCAAGTTTGACTACATCGTGCTCATCTGCCCGACTTTCGTGTACAACAAGACTTATTATCGCTTTGCTGAGGAAGATCCTCGCTTTTATGTTATCATGTGCAAGCAGCACAAGGTTGAAGCTTGGTTGAGTCTGGCAAGATTGCTTTTTGAGGGAACGAACACGCTTATCATCCTCGACGACTGTGCTGCATCGAAAGATGTAAAAGGTCGAACAGGGGAGTTGGTGGAACTTGGTTTCTCTGGTCGCCACGCAGGCTTGAGCATATGGGTGTTAACTCAAAAATTGACAAGCATAACAGCCTCATTCCGCGACAATTTAGCGGCAATCGTTTTCTTTTACACCCCCTCTGCCAAGACCACGAAGGCAATCTTTGAGGATTACGCTGGCGAACTTTCCCATGAAGATTACAAAGAAGTCATTTCAAGGCTGAAAAAAAATAAGTTTTCGCATCTTGTCATTTCTCATCGCCACCCTTACGGCACAGAATTTTTTTATTGAACATATTTTTTAGAGTAATAAATGGCTGACCCGTTTGCAACTTCCCATTCCGAGAGCGTGAACCACGCTGCAAGTGAACAAGAATTTGCTTCCGTAATGGAACTGCTAGGAGCTGAACCAGAAAGTACACAAAGCGCTATGGCAACCAAGCCCTTCGGGCTTGAGCCCTTTGGGCTCATTCAGGGCCCTGACATTCCTGCTTTGCGTGAACAGCTTGCAATCCTTGTTTCAACAGGAAAAGCCAAAGAAGCAATCGGTGTGCAGCTGACATACGAGCAGGTGAAGCGCTTGACAGATAAAGAAGTTGAAAAGTACTTCAAGAGATATGAGGCATACGTTGGGAATAAAACAACCGACAGCTTGATCGACAGCTTTATTTTTCTTGTAACTAAAGTCGTTGGTATGGCCGTAAATATCAAGGACGTCAATGATTATCAGAAGGAACTCAAAAACGACTACATCATCAGCAAAGAGCTGTCCACTTTGGCAGGCGGTCTGGCTTTGAAATGCGGCCGCTTTCTTGCCGTTGCAAATGCTGCGCTCATAACAACAAAGCACATTGATTTAAACGAAGCAACAAAGTCGCACACCAAAGGTGCTTCCAAAGATGCGGAGACACACACTACTGAAGATTTTTCTGAGAAATGCTAAGAAAATGCTAAGTAATTACTGAACAATGCTTAAAAATTGCTGACCAAAAAAAGTTTGCTGAGCATTTTTCATTTAAATATTATTTTTTTCTCATTATATAATGGCTGAGCTCGAACAACGTGAATCACAAACTCCGATCGCTCAAGAAGAACAGAAACAAGTTACTTCAACAACTCCAGCAACAAAGCCTGCCAAAAATCCAAAGCGAGTGGCTGCTGGCAAGCTTGCAGCTGAAAAAACAAAACAGGCTCGTGAAGCACAGAAAAAAGCTGCGATTGATGCCCAGGCAATCATTGCAAAAGACAAAGAAAAGAAATCTGCCGCTGCGAAGCAAAAGGTAACTGCTCCCGAAGAGACACCCGAGGCTGCTTCCCGCGGTTTAAGCACAACCCAATGGATCTCTTTGCTTGGTTTGAGCGTTACAATTATTACAACTTATGTCAAACGCGAAGACATCAGAGCCTTTTTCAATAAAATAAGAAATGCTCCTGCTGACTCTCAAGTTACAACAGAGAAAAACGAAGGCACATTTTCGCAAAGTGTTGAAAACTCAGAAAGAGAGAGAGTGCCAAAGGCACCTGCGGCATCGAGAATCCCGCAACCAAAAAGAGGAATCCGTCCAATGGATTAAAAAATTTCTTTTGAATATTTATTTTTCATTTATTATACCGACAATGCCCCTTGATTTTATTCTTGATGGCCTTGTTAAAGGTGCAGCTATGGGTGGTATTGCATTACTTTGGTTTGAATTTACCAAAACTTGCGTTAAAACCGCTATTTTGTTGCAAAAGGATGAGGATACAATTTTTAAAAAAGGTAGAGAATTAGGTTACAATGAAGGTAAAAAAGTTGCAAACTTTGCTTCGCAAAACGGTGAAGAATAATATTCAATTCAATTGAATATTTTTTCTTATTTTATACTTAACTGTCATGTCCGACAACAAGCTCGTGAAAACACTCATGGATGCCGCCACCATTACAGGTCTAGCCGCCGGAATCGGCTGGGCTGCCAAAAAAGTTGTAAAAGAAAACTTCACATCCGACCCAAGCAGCAGTTTTATGAACTATGTAAAGTTCACAGCCGTCATGGCTGGCAGCGTTGCACTTAAACAGTATCTCGAGGACCAGAAAATTCTCCCCACCAATTAAAAAAATGTTAATAATATATTAACAAAGTTCAAAAATGGCAAGCATCGCTATTATGGCTGGCGGCGCTATCTTAAACGCTGCTGCTTTCATTGGCGGCAACTACCTTGCTCGTGCTTTGGGTGGCGGAGATGACGCCGCTTTAAAAGAAAAAGAAAGACACGACAAAGCTCTTGAGGCTTACCAGGCAGCTTACGCTAAATACTCTCGAGACCGCACCAAGCTCCTCGACTGGATACAAACCAACGCGGAAATAAAAGAGCAGGCCAAACAGAACTTCACAAACACTGACTACGCTTTCAAACTCTACAACCAGGCACATCCTGACAAACAAATGATTCCTCCGAAAGAACCCAAGTTCTCTGACTTTTATCAGCCAAGTGAGCAGCAGAAACAAGGTGAACTGATGTTTGTTGGCGCTGGCGCGCTTGCACTTGGGTACGCTGCCTTTCGGTTTCTTTAAACTTTTCTTTTTTTCTTGTATACACGCATGGATGCAAAGATCTCAAAAGTCTACTATAGCCCCCAGGGTTACTGGAAAGGAATTGCCGCGATAAAAAAATTAGCCGAGGCCGCCAAGGTTTCCGAAGATGCCGCAAAAAAGTGGCTAGTTAAGCAGGCCCTTTGGCAGATCTACCTTCCGGCACCCCGATACGTTCCTCGCCCAAAATTCGATGTTTCTACTCCAAACGCGGTCCACCAGGCGGACCTTCTTTTTCTGCCACACGACAAACTGCCGCGAGGGCGAAAAGTTTACAAATACGCTCTGACTGTTGTTGACGTTGCCAGCCGTTACAAAGAGGCCGAGCCTTTGACCTCCAAAGATTCAACTGAGGTTGCAAAAGGTTTTCAGACAATTTACAGGCGAAGTGCACTAAAATGGCCACAGATGCTTCAAGTTGACCCTGGTCGCGAATTCATGGGAGCTGTTACCAAAGAAATGGAAAATCGCAAAACTTATATTAGGCGCGGGCGTGTTAACATTCACAGAGATCAAGCCATTGTTGAACGTTTTAATCAAACACTGGCAGGGCGCCTGTTTGGTTATCAGTACGGTGTCGAGATGAACCTGCCATCTGGCCAGCGGTCGACAGCGTGGGTAAAAAGGCTTCCCGAAGTTGTTACCGCTCTGAACAACGAAGTTACCAGTCTTACTGGCAAGAAACCTGCTGCTGCAATCAAAGAAAAGGCTGTTTCGTCCAAGCCGTCCTCAAAATATACAAGACCTGTTGGCAAGAAAGAAAAAAAACTCCCCTCTCTCGTTAATGTGCGCTTTCTCTACCAACCTGGCGAGCTGGAAGGCGGCGTAAAAAGGGCAACAGATCCGATTTGGTCATTAAAAGTCTACAGCATTGAAAGGTCTGTTACTAAACCTAATCAGCCAGTTCTTTATTACTTGCACGATGGTCCAAAGCGCGGCTTCGTGCGTGAAGAATTGCTTGTTATTCCTCCAAATACACAGTTACCACCAAGCACTTAGTGCTTGAGCCCCTTGGGCTCAGAAAAGCTATAAACGTTCTGTTTCGCAAAACTTATACCCGTAAGCATTTGTATGTATCCCATCATCCGCTATCCATCGCTTTGAGTCAAAAGGCGACAGCGAGACTTTGTTGAGATGCATTCCGTAAATCTCATGACCCTCGCTTCTAAGTATGTTCATTCCATGCCACAACTGCTTTGTTCCAAAAAGCGTTTCCTTATACTGTTCATGTTCAATTTGCTTCTTTATCACACACTTTTTTACACCTTTAGCTTTTTTTATATTTTTTTTGTCTTCTGTCAGTATTGAATACATTTTTGGCCTCAAACAGACACACTCTGAAATTGGTGTTTCTGCGCATTCGTCTTTCATTTTTCCCAAGACCTTTTTGTTTTCGTTTGAATGAAGTGAATGCTCTTTTGGGTAGTCGCTTGTGTCGTATAGAGTTTTGTTTTGATAAATATCTTTGTAAATATCCTCTGTTTCAATCTCCAGAAGAAGGCTGTCAGTGTCTGTATACAAAAGGTCGCAGCGCTTCCCGTACTCCATTTTCATTTCGTTGTAAAAGAAGTCATACATCAAAATCTTGCTTACGTCAAGGATAGTCATACCTGTGTAGACAGGTTTATTGAGAAAAAGTCTGCTTTTCCGCATGTCTATTCCAACCAGATCGTTTGAAAACAGAACGTGTCTTGAGTACAATGGACTGGCAACCAGTTTTCTTATTTTGTTCGTTTCGTCGCTTCGCGCTATTTTTATGTCAACACGGTTACGCAAGTTTTCCATTGTTTTTCCGAAAACTGAGTTATTCATTAGCTTGTAAAAGTTCTTTTCAAAGTCGTTTTTTGCTTTTTTCCTAAATTCTGTGTTCATGCGGATGTACGGCTCCATCCAACATTCCTGTTCAAACTCCAAAACCCTGTGCACTTTTTTGAGTTTCATTCCTTGTTTCAAATAAAACTGCAAGTTTCGGTAATGCACAACATAGTTACTTTTGTCCTCAAGAGTTAAAACAAGCTTTTCGCTGTCTGGCGGTTTCAGTTCCAGCTTATCTTTTAATTTTTTTTGGTAATCAGAATAAAGTTCCTCGCTTATTTTCTTTTTCTCAGGTGCCAATGGGTAGCTGTTGTGCTCTTCGTGAAGTTCTGCAGGGTATTCGAGGTCTACCTCCAAAATCCAGCCAGCTTTTGCAAACTCTTTTTTTCTCATTATTTCGTTTTCAGTCGGCATAACTCTTTTCCATTTGAAACCACTTTTTGGCAGTGGCTTGCTCATTGCCCACCCGTAAAGGTTATTTGCATCAAGGTACATAATGTATTTTTTTGGCTTGCTAGGATCGAATCCTTCAACATATGGATTGTTTGCCTTTGTGTATCTCTTGCTTACCATTGATATTCCACCTCTTATCCCTCTTTCTATAAAAAGATGCATTTCGTAGTCTGTAAGTAGCTCAAGTTTTACTTTTGTCATTTTCAAAAGCGCATCCCATGAAAGTCCAGGCGACGTGTAGTAGTTTGCAGGATCCAAACCATACTTTTCAAGACAGATTTTTCGGAAGTTTTCAAAAACATCTGCCAAAAGAGTCACATCAGTTTGTACGTACAGATTGTGATAGTCACCCAATGTTTTGCAACCAAATGTTTTCCACACTTTTTGTGCATGCTTATATTCTTCTTCAGTTATGTGTTCATCATTAAGTTTGCTGTAAAACTTTTCCTTTTCTGGCAAGGCAGTTTCCTCAAACCTTTCCCACGAGTCCATGTATTCGTAGGGATAAACCCCTTTTTTCCTTAAAAGATCAAAGTATTCAAAAAAGATGTCTTTTTTCTTTTTGTATTGTTCTTCAGTCATTCCATAGGCATTTATAATTCTTTTGCACATCACGGGGTCAAAAAAACTTTGGCACAAATCAGGATAATAATTTTTAAATTGCCGCCAGTGTTCACTTTTTTCAAAGAAAAGTTTTTTTGTTATTTTTAATTCTTCTTTTGGAGTTGCACTTACAAGTGAATCAAGACTTGCTTGAAGAAAGTTTAAGCTATCAATAAAGCGCAAGCCACCTAATGAAAATGTAATATATTTCTCCATGTTATTGGCAACACATTTTACATCTAGGTTGTTTGCGCCACATTTTTTTTCTTCCTTTGTTGGGGGTTTAAGCTTAGTCATTGCCTGCATTAAATGATGTGCGTCATAACCTTTCAAGTTGTGAAAAACAACTGGTATTTGGTATGTTTTTGGGTTTATTCTCAATTTCAAATTACATAAGTTGTGTGCGGCACCTCGAAACTTTCCTGTTATGTGGCAATGATCTTTTACAGAGTCTTTATGGTCTTTCTTTATAAAAGGTTCAGAGCAAAACAAACATTCTTCTTGCGTTTTTGAAATCCATTGATCTGCTTTATCTTTTGATTTTCTTTCTCTTTTTGGTCCAACAAAGCCTATTTCTTTAAGTGCCTGATAATAACAACATTTGTGGCTTTGTCCACAATAACGTCCTGAGTCATGGCACCAAACTGGCATTGAGTCAAAAAATGAACCAATAATCAAACTTTCGTTGCAAATGTGGCAACTTGTTGCGTTTTTGTAATTTTTCCAATCATCATGTGTCATCATAAGTGGCTTTGGTGTTGACAAAAAATTTCTTATTTTTTTCTCTTCAATAATAAGACATCTTAAAAGCACTTCTGCAGCGTTTTCACCTCTGTAGACCAGCGGTGGTCCGTTTTTGCCATCGCTCCTTACTACAGTGTAAGAAAAACCACATGCCTCATGCTGTTCTGTTTTTTCTGTGTAGCTTTTTTGCTTCAAGTCTTCCACTTCTTCACCAAGATCTTTTCGCTTCTGGCGGTCCTCTGGTGTTTCGCGTTTACACCGTTGCATAGTTCTTACTAATGCCTCAAAGTCAGGATAAATTGCAAAAGGCGCTTTCATTTGCTTGTGATAGTTTTGAAAAGAAATGGTGTTTTTCCCCTCTTCAGGCATATCAATCCTTGTCGGCCTGCCTTTAATGCCATTGCAATATTTTTCGTGGTTCTCAAGCAAGTCTGCTCTTGTAAAACCGGTCAAGCACATCATGCAAAAGTGTTTTTTGTTGTGTGATTTGCTCTGATCGTAAAGCAGAGCGCTTACTCTTTTTACAAAACAGTAGTGCTGAATTAATCCTGACTCAATTAACATAAGACAAATACGAGGAATGCTTTTTTCTTTTTCGCTTGTTCTGTGAATAGTCACACAATTGTCTTCCCAGCCAAACACATTTATTGCTAAGTTTGGATTTTGTTTCTCAAGTTTGTCAATCTGTGCAAGTGGCGTTGGAAAATCGATTCCATCGTAGTTTATGCCGTCGTCAACTGGGTATTTGCTTGTTCTTTGTGGATCTTTGCCGTTTTCAGGTGGAAATAAAGCAGCTCTCAAAGCCCACTTAAGGCATTGGTTGTCCCTGTTTTGTACATTAATGATTGCTTTCTTTTTTGCCAAATTAGCAGGAAGAGGCAAATAAGTTCCACCTCGCAATTGTTGGTAGCGTGCAACATTTACGTAAGCTTCGGTTATTCTTTCAATAACCCAGCCAGAGCCGCGCTCTGACCAAGCCTCAATTTCGCCCTTTGCTCTTTCAATAAATCTTTCAAGTTCTGTTTTTATTTGGTCTTTGTTGTTTTTTGTAAAAATGTGAGGTTCTCTTTCTCTAAAATAGTGTTCCATGTGTTGGGTAACACCGTCTCTTTGTATCGAAAATTTAACTTCCAGACCAAAGCTCGCTTTTAAGCTTTTTAAGTCATCAATTTCGCTTACTAAAAGATCATAAAACTTTTTTTTGTTTTTTCTTGCAAAAGTGTAAAGATCTTTGTTATTTCTGTCAGATTCCGGTATGGTCATTTTCCACACACGTAGCCATTCATTAAAATCTGTTTGGGTCAGTAAAAAAGTTAAATTTCTTTGTGGGTTTCTTTGAAATTCACGGATGTTTTCCTCCATCATAGCTTGCAAAACTTCTGACGAATATCTTGCGGCAGCCATCTGTTGTATATACCAAAGAAAAATATTTGTTCAATTGGGAAATAAATCTAGCGCACAGGTGGCGCACTATGTTGCTGCTGGCCGTTAGAGGTGCCGCCGAAAGCCTTTTTTGTAACTCGTGGCGCAAGAGGGATAAAAAAGCGGCTTGCGATCCGCACACACATGTACAATAGGAGTTATGGACGCAAATTGTGACAAGGAGCGAGGCGAGCCTGGGCGAGCCGAGCGAGTTGTCACGGTTTGCGCCATAACTCCTATTGTACATGTGTGTGCGTTTGCTTTGGTTTTGCATTACTATGCTTAGTGATTGGCTTAAAAATCTTGCGCCACTTTCTCACCCAATCAGAACTAAAACCAAAACCAATCGTGACTCGCTCGCGCACGTTTTCCCGCGCTTCGTGCCAGCTACATGTATTTGCTTCGAGTTTTGATTGGTTCACTGGGTTGTCTGGGTTCTTTGTGATTGGCCAGAGTAATTACTTTGGTTTTGGTTTTACGACACTCAATTGAAAACTGCTCTTTGTAAGTTACGTAAACATGCTACGAATTGAATATTTAAGGAGTTTATCAGCTGAAATTGTCATGAATTCGATGGCATCTCTGTTTTTGATCGCTGAACATTTCAGTCTCGAAACTTTACTTGAGTAAATTTTTGTGTTATGTCAGTCTTATTCATGTTTTTGTATGTTGGTTGTATTACTATACGTCTGGTTTTCTAACTTGTACTTGTGCGAAATTATTTTGTTTTCATTTCACTGCAGAGTAATTAGACAAAAACCGTTGTTTCTGTATAGTAGAAATTACGTTTCTTCCCTGGCAAATTTCACTCTTTCTAAATCTTACTTTCGTCATACACATCTGCCGTGTGTTTCAATTATCCTCTTTAAATTTGTTACTTTACAGCTTTGGAAGATATCATTGCCAATAAAATAACAGCATCCCAGAATGCAAGAGAGGCGCAAGGTTTGCTTCGTGGTCTTGTGTATTGCTGCATACATGCTGGGAAGAAAGATCTTGCTCTGAAACTCCAGTTGGTGAGCTTTACTTTTTGTTTTTGTTTATCTGTAAGGATAAGTTTAAATGGGATAATAAGAGTTGTTTAAATAATGTGCCCCACAAATGCTTAAGAGAAACGCTCGTCCTCGGTGTAAGAACCTATGAAAGTGACGTGAAACAAATACCAAAACAACAAAGAACCTTGAAACAGTATTATGAGGAAAACAATAGCTCCAAAACAAAGAAAAAAAAAATGCGTTTCGAAGCATGCCTTTGCCAAGCATTTATTGCCTTTTTTTGACCCCTTCCCCTCACATTGTATGCCTGTCACAACAGACCACACGCAGGACTAGTGAGGTACTTTGCAAATTCAAATGTTCATTATTATGTTGTACTCATCTTTATCTCATGAAATGCATAACTGTGACGTTATTGAAGAGATGATTATGTATAAGAATTGGAAGTTTTTACATGATGTGATAATATCTGAATTTTTGCGTTACAAAAGTTCTGTGATTCTAGCTTGTAATACAAATGTGGCCTGCTAAAGGCAGTGTGTGCGATGGATAGTAAATCTGTACATTTGACAAATGAATTGCTTGCTCTTCTGCATTAGAAGTCGTGTAGAATGCTGGTATTACCCCCGAGAAACCCATTGTGTTTCTTTTAAATGTAATTTATAACTTGCTACCTTATTGTAGGAGCATGAAGTGCAATTGGGATCACCAGCTTTTGTCAGATATGCGGACAACTCTGGTCTTCGAGGCGAGGTAAGTTTTTAACTCCCGTTTGTTAAGAATTTTGAATGCTTTAGGGAAAGGAGTTTTCCAAATTGAACCAGAACTTAGAATAGGAACAAAGACAAAACCACGACTGAGTTAAAGATAACAATTTACAATTTATTCCCTCAAAGTGCATTCCACCCTCCGATGCTCTAACGTATTTCAATTCATATTGTTTTTCCTATTCATAGGTTGACGCTGTTTTGAACATCATAGAATTCCTAAAGGAAAATAATGTGAGTCATACACGCATGTGCCTTCCACTTATCAGGGCTTATGGTAAGTAAAACAGAACGTTTCAATTTGATATACTTTTCTATAATAAAGTACTCATATATTGACACTTTTTAGGAGAGAAATCCTCTGGTAAAATCAAGTTTGATCTCTGTTCTGATTGGTATATAAAATAACTCGACTTCAATCGCTTGTTCACCTCAAGCACGCAAAATATCGGAATCTCATAACTGAGAAACATTAACCCGCTCAAGCATTTACTTAACCTCCAATTGTCGATTATTAGAAGGACAAGTCTCTGAAAGACAACAAAAATTCCTTCACGCATTTAACAACAACATTTGGGAGCTATATACGGTAAGGGTCGAGTGACAATGTTATACACTTTGACTTCAAAAACTACACTGCCACCGTACGAACTAGACTCCACGAACCCGGCTTCATTGAACTTTTTGTTCTTCTTTAGCCACTATCTTGTTGACATTTAAGTTTACTGACTTTTCAGTATCCTTACAATTGGAAAACAAACTCGTAAAAACTTTCTTGAAGTCATTCTGTTTTCAAGCAGAAATTTGCATCCGACGAGTTGGCGTCTATTGTTTATCGATAACAATAGAACTGATGCAAACCGACGACTTCTCATTGGTCAGTTTTTATTGCGAGTTCTATTTGGGCTATAAAAGAGAGCGCTCCCTCTGCGAGTTTCAGGTCATAACCCGCTCACAACTACTTGAGCACAGAACTAGCCAGAACTAGAAGCAACTGACGAAGGAAACGACTTAATTCGTTTTCGAAACCGGTCATGCTAATTTGGAAAAAACAGTTCTTTTAAGAACTCCATGGCCAACGTTAACGACGACAATGTCGCCGCCATACTCGCAGACATGAGCAAACTGAATCTCCTACTCCGAATCTTAAAAAAGATTTTTATGAGAGACTGGAATCTCATAACTGAGAACCATTAACCCGCTCAAACATTCACTAAACCTCCAATTGTCGATTATTAGAAGGACAAGTCTCTGAAAGACAGAGCAAAAATTACTTCACGCATTTAACAACAACATTTGGGAGTTATTTGCGGTAAGGGTCGAGTGACAATATTATTACACCGTACTCGTTATTTTGCAATAACGGGTAAAATTCTTGCGTTCATTGATCGAGAACTGTACTCGACTAAAGTCAAGACCGTGAAAATGGACAGCCTTTCGGACATTTTAGAAAGGTTTGCTGGAGACCTGTGAAAAGTCAGTAGGGATATTTCGGGTGAAATGTCTGATGGGCACACTGGGTTTAGTCAGGAAAAGTGATCTTTCGAGCTGTTTCATGCGCGCGCCATTTCGTACTGATTTTCACTCAAATTCGCAGTATAAGTTTTAATTTCATTGTAAGAAAAACCAAAACAGATCGACTACATTTTTTGGTCAGCACCCCTATAGGCCATAAAAATGACATTCTACTTTAGTTTTTCAACAATTTATGACGTTATTTCTATGATCTATAAGAATGCCGACCATGGATGGAAAAATGTGTTCGATTTGTTAATTGCACTGATGAAAAATAAGCGAATTTTTAATTTTGTATGAGTATGACTACAGGTTCGAGGTTTCCAATTATAAAAGAGTTCGCATGTGTAAGAGAGCGTCATTTTGGCGGGAAAATGGGGTAGCCGTCGTCACACGTGACGATGTTGTCATACGTGAATCATGCACACGTGACGTGTTTATGTTTCAGATGCCAAACAGGACCTAGAGTCTGTCAAGGCAGTGTACAACAAGATGGTTGAAGACGGAGTAGAGATCGAGGAAAGCTTCCTTACACATTACAATCATATCCTAATGAAGTATTCTGCTGAGGTAATGCCTTCCAGTGAATCAAGCCAAACAGGATCAACTGTTGAGGTAAAATCCCCCCAAGCTTTTCTCGACACTGAAATCCAAGATGGCGACCAGTTCCAGACTTGTCCGGGAGCCGCGCCATGTTGCATTTCAACAATACTGTAATCTCCGACGTAAAAATCGCGATTGTCAAGGCGCTAAATGGAGTTTTGATATAATCTCCACCCATTTAAAACCCCATTGAGTCTTTTTTTTAAAGTGAAGCTCTTAAGTGTAAACACTTATAATTAGTTCACTTGGAAACTCGTCAAAAATACTCCGGTGCACGTCGTGTTTTCAACTCTCTTCTCGATGTTTGGAAATGTGATGAAAAACTCGCCTCTCTTTTGTGTTTGATATATTACATGAAACATTGTCTCTTGTGTTTGATATATTCCCATACTTAAACAATGCCACATGTTCTGTGTAGTACACAGACCTGGTCAAATCACTCACAGTGTATGGATTGAAGAAATTCGAGATAACCTGTTTTCATGTTATATCCCTTTTTTGTTATTAGACACAAACTGTACATGATGAATCTGACTCGTCAAGTGACGATGAAAGAGCTGACTCAGCAGATACTGAGAAAGATGTTGAAGAGGTACTTATCACATATCATGAAATTTCTAATGCCCCCTCCCGAAAATATTTAAGTCCCTGAAATCTAAGAATAAAAAACGCCCTCTCCCCTTCATCTCCCCCTTTTCATTGCCCCCGACATTAGCTCAAAAGGACAACATATGTAACAATTTCCAACCCCCTCACCCCCCAAAATGCCCAACGAAAAAGGTTTTTCTTTTACAAAACTAAGCTCAAAACTCATTATTAGAATTTCACGTCACTACAATGAAACAGCTGCCTTTGCGAGGTGATAGTTATATTTGTAAATCAACTTTTAGACATTAAGTTACTTTAGACCATGTAGTAAATGTTCCTATACTGGTTTGTTGTCAAAAGGTGCTAAAAAACTCAGAGCTAATGGAAGTTTAACTCTTACTGAAGATATGAAGTCAAACCTCCCAAAACCTGACACCCCTGGGGCGTAAGTGTTCGTTTAGGTAGGGTAAAGTCTACGTCGATCCTAGTGGCCCATACAGGCCGGAGCTTATCCCGGTTTCTGTAGCATGAAGCAACTGGATGGGATGCTGGTCCATCGCAGGGTTACCCCCCAGCATTAATTCGCTAGTACCCATTTACACACCTGGGTGGAGAGAGGCACTATGTGAGTAAAGTGTCTTGCCCAAGAACACAACACAATGACCCCAGCCAGGGCTCGAACCAGGACCGCTCAATCTGGAATCCAACACGCTAACCATTTGACCATTTGGCCACCACGCCTCCCACCGCTTAGGAGAGGTAAAAAAAAACGTAACTTTGTAGGTCGTGTTTACAGGGGGCTTATAGGGGATTTCCGCTTATGGGAGCTGTCCGTCAGCGTTAATTTAACTGTCACTGTTTTGATTTGGTTTTTGCAGCTGAATGACTTGAAGTGATACCCTGGTTCAGTGCCTTCCGACTATGGTGTCTTCAAGATCATTGTCGTGAAGCGCTCAGCTTTTCCTCGAACCACGTAAAAATGTTCTTCCTAGTTTACGTGGTGCAAGACTTTCCATGGAGGACGTGTCTGCATTTGACGATCATCCAATCAGGAAAATTGAAATCAAACAATGGAGTTCTTAGATTGTTCGAAGTGCTTCATGCTGGACCGAAAGTACAAAAAGATTTTCATGTCGCTGCTAAGTGCTTTCGTGCTTGGATTTATAGTTTGACTTCCAAGTTTTCACTTTATTGTCATGGAAATAACTTCAGTGAGCTGGAATACTTAAGCACACCTCTCTTATTTGTCCTACAAGTGTACATCGAAAGCAACCGAACGGTGTAATAAAAGGAGAGTTTAATCCTTTGCTACGGCTGTTTAAAGGTTGAATTCCTACATTTAATTGCTGGCAGAGGACTTTTGAATCATTTTGATGTTACATATTCAATAATGCGCTATGTTGAGAATGACATCCATTGTGATGACCCTGCCATTGAAACAATAAATTAAACTCTTAATATAATGATGTACAAGTTTGCCGTAAATTAGAGGATACCTAAACTTCGAGCCAGGATCCGAGCCAGGATTCGAGCCAGGATTCGAGCTAGGATCCGAGCTAGGA
>NC_135768.1:13503567-13546312 GCF_052425735.1 Oculina patagonica | reverse complement strand
GAGAGAAAGTTTAACTACTCATCTTTGTTTTTGGTATCGCGAAGAAGGCATTCCAGTTCTTTCCTCTAGGGGACTAACTTTTACTTGAGTACCAGGCCTATATTTCTCCTTTGTGCCATTCCTCGCTCTCTCTGGCAGACAGCGATCCTACACTACCTTCACTTAATTGACAGTTTTCAGTTCCCGCCTGAGAAATGGCAGAAAGATATGTTCTGAATGCTCTGAAAACAATTGTGTAACGTTTGGCTAGGATTGTAAATCAGGCCGTTACTGTCAAACACTTCACATTCAACCCTGCACTCACACAGTTTTCCCGGTATCTTGCGTTACTTTGAGTAGACAAATCGACGTCCAAATTGTCATAATCGTATAAAAGGTGGAAACGCGTGGTTTTTATGGGCGAAAAATATGCTAAGGTCGCCTTTACGTTGCTTGCTACTGATATACCGGCATACGTCATGCCTGCTTGCTTTGATTCGATTTGCTGACAAAAGACTTGCGGTAAATAATGGCAGTCAATTCCTCTTAATGGTCGGGTGATTGATTTCGTAGTTTTATACAGTTCTTCTTTACGGAACGTTTAAATTGTATTGTCGTTTCCCAATCAGATTATTTGAGTGTGGACTATTAGACGGGATGGGTTCTCCGTTAGCTCCACAACCCCTCCAGTGTTCTTGACTTCGGCTTTTTCTGTTCGTGGGCTTGGTCGATTAGGAGCACATAAAGCCGCCTTGATGTTTCCTGGATGACGCATAACATGCTGAAAATGTTGGACACTAACCCCGCGACTGCAATTGACGTGGCTGTCTAAAGCAAAGAAGAGGGACGTAAGTTGTTGAAGATGCTCTAGGTCTTGAAGATACTCTTGTCTCGTTCTCTCTGCGAATGTTTCAATGCCAACAGAACTATTTCTGTTTCTGTACATGCTTCTGTCAAGACTGTCGTTGCGTGTCGCCACTTTTTGTAATCTTGCCCCAAGCTTTACGTAAAACCCTCCTGTTGATTAAGGTGCGCTTGCACTAGTTTCCTCGCCTTATAATGTATTAGTCATGTCCGAGTAATATGCGTTGCTTTCAAAAACCAATCCGCCGATTCTTCAAATCAATTACACAACCAGTACCACGCAACAGAGCCCCAAGGGCATTCCGCAGCGTTTTCTCGATATACTGTCCTCCAGGCACTATAAGGAACTTTTCCCCATACAATTGAGGCACGTTTCGCTGAATTCTGTGTTTTGTAAATTTTTGTTTAAAGAGAGCTTAAATGTTTGGTGTTACGTACCATGCATGCTGCAGCAAACCATGCCAGTCACACACAAGTTTCCAAAATTAAAGTCGGTTGTTCTTATCTAGTTTGTCTGTAAGTATCATCCGCTGAAGTTTATTTATCGAAACAACTTTTTTCAAAACAGGCCCATGCTTTTAATTGACAGTTATTATTAAGGATTGTCAAACTGTTTTGCTTATCCTGTCTTCATGATAGTTAGGAAGCCGTTACTAAATTCCAATCATTGTCATATTACACAAAACAACCAAAAATACCTGTCTGACGTAAAAAATGACGTCACTTTCGCCCTCCAAGTGAGACGACTTTTTTTGGAGCATTAGATTTTTGGAAAGTTTATGTTTAAAGGTCGGTCTTCGTATACCAAGTTTGGTGCTTTTGTCCAGTGTGTAACGATTTCCGCAAGATTCGGTACTAACCCACTGGACTACATTCCGCTACTGTGAAACAGTAGGCTTGCATAAATAATGCTAGTAAATTTTCATTATAATCTATCGAGAAGTAAATACTAATACGATGAATAGAGCAGACAGAGAGCTACAGTGAGAGCGCTGTAAAGGTCTTGCGCTTTCGACTCACGGCGAAAAAATCTTTCGACTCACGGTGGAAAAAATCAGTATCGGATTTTACCATTCAAAACCCCTACATGTTAATTCTAGAAATCAAGCAGATAAATCAATCACAAACTAATACGCTAATACATCTAAGACACTAATGGCCGAGAAATTTTGGCGGGGAAAACCACCGGCATAGCCGATTTTGAAAATAATTTCAACGGGGATTCATCAGTTCAATGATCTTTTACAATACTTCGGCCAGTTTCGGACGTTTTTTTCGGATCGGTCGCAAGCCAGTTTTTTAGCAATGTTCTTGAGGGCAGGGATGTCAAACCTTCTAACTTTTGATTCCCGTGAAATAAGTACTTCAAAAGAATAAACGACACTTGACGTGGTCTGCCTTTCAACCTATGTAATTCAGGCGCGATGTGGGGGTAGAACCGTGATGCTTATTTCGGGTTAAACTCTGGCTTCAGAAACTTCGCTTTTTCACTTTTTCCGAAGTCAATCAAAACAGGGCAAAGATCAGAACCTCTCATATCGGAGTTTCAACATCGTTCCCTTTGCTGATGCCTTGAATGAGGAGGGCATAGTGAGGTTGAATCAGTCATTACTCTATAGCGGTAGAGGAGAAGTTGAAGGTGTGGAGAGTCAGGATCCAGCCGGATGACCTCGAAGCTGCCAAGAGCCGTAGCTACTGGAGCGTCAAAGTTCAACCTGTTAAGAGAGCTGATTACAAGGCATTATTGGAAGTCGGTCGAGGAGAAAAGCAAAAGACGCGAGATTTGGTGTCCTGACCTTTTCCCTACAACTAACCATGGAAAACCGGCAATAAGATTGTTAGTAAAGAAGGTCGTCATGTAAACAAACTCATTAACAGTTACAAACAAAACATGTATAGTAAAAAACATTTAAGCTTCAAGTTATTGCTACTGTTAGATAAGATTTTTTAAGACCTTTTTAGAATACTTCAAACACTGATAAAAAGAAGTGAATTTCACCACCAAAGAAGCTTGGGCGCGCCGCCTGAAAGCTTCAAAGAGAGAGGAAACCCTTAGATATTTAAGAATACTTCAAAAATTTTAGAATACTTCAAACATTAAAATAAAGGGATTTCATCACCAAAGAAGCTTGGGCGCGCCGCCTGAAAGCTTCAGAGGGAGAGGAAACCCTTAAATTCCTAATAGTACTTCAAAGTATTTTAAATTATATTAATTTTTAGAAGCATTTGCACCATGGTCATAAAGAAAATTTTACTGGGATATTATCCCATGAAGAACATTATTTTGGTCACTTTTTATACTATCGATGGATTTCAACAAACCTTAAGTATTAATGTACCTTTAAACTTCTAAGTATATTTTCTTCCATACACTGTATTGGAAAGGCAGCTTTGGGTAATCAAGTCGCCCAATGACTCCCCACGACCTTTGCACAAATTCTCGACATCACTCATGGCAGTTTCCACTCTTAGTCGTATTTCCCTCTTCTTTGTCGCTGGGGCATAACTTGTAATATGTTGAGTAATCGAACAAAATCGAACATCTATTTTCAAATATTTTCACATCGCAAAATTAAAAGTTTTGGATATCGCTGTAGGAATTTCTTATTCGCCCATAGCCACTGATAATATCGGAATTAAATGTTTGAGTCCGGAGTGCATAACATAAATTCAGTTGTAACTGAAATTCAGTTATTAATACTGCAATGAGTGTCTACTAAACATTACATTATAAACTAATGGGTTCCCTATTCGGATCAATGGTCGTTTCTGGGAAACTGCCCACCTACCCTTCCCCTAACCTAACTTTAACACTGACTTCTTTCTTTGGGCAAAATGTTAGGGAAGTTGATTTGTGGGCACAGAGTGAGATTTTGAGTATGATTTTCAGTTTATTGTAACACCGAAGAAAAAAACCTTCCGCTCCCCCATTAAAAATTTAAAAATCTGAAGTAGCTAAGACGCGTTGTAGAGACATGTCGCCCGTCGGAATTTAACAATGACAGGGCCTAGGCCTAGCCGGCCTTGGTCTTTGGAACCACCAACTACAGTCAACTCTAGTTATAGCGGACATGTTCGGGAGTCGTTTTGCATGAGTCCGTAATAGCGAAAGTCCGTAATAGCGGGGTGTGAGGGGAAAAAGTGCCGTTAACATGCGTTAAACAGTATAGACCCCGCTTAATATGGACAATTTGGATTGTCCCTTTAGTGTCCGCATAACGGGGTTCCACTGTACCTTTCGCCGGGGATCTGGATTTTGTCTGTAATCAGGTAATAGCGATTGTCCGTAATAGCGGGGTGTCCGCAAGGCGAGAGTGGACTGTAGGTATTATATTTCCGGTGTAATATTACTATTCTCGATACTATTCATTTTGCTTGAGCGAAAATTAAGACGTACAGTTCGTCAGACTCTAAGGCCAAACAAGATATCACAAAAAAAAGGGTTTAATTTTTAAAGGCGAATATTTAGCTTGCTAACAGCATCAAACTAATTAAAATAACATATAAACAAACCTGTATTGTCCACGGGTAAACACTACTGCAGGGATCCGATTTAAAAAACGCGTTGCGTGACTCTCTCGGCTAGTTCTTATTTGCCGGCATTTATAGAAAGTTTAACGTGAATGATGTGTCAGAAAACCTTTGTCCGACTACTAGATAACATATAATACATAAAACTGTTCAGTACTTAAGTATACAAAGTGATAATTTGCCTCTTGTGACAGGGGCCTGATATAGTAGGTCGGGGCCTGATATGGTAGGTCGGGGCCTGGTATTGTAGGTCGGGACCTCATATGGGGGTCCTGATATGGTAGGTTACGTTCCAACTTTATCAGCCGTGGACGCTTCTTCAAGGCACAATGAACACACGTGCGACACCAATGCTGGACGTAATTGAACATACCTCGCCAGTAATAACGAAGCCTAAGTTTCTTATAGGTCTTGAAAGTGCCCAAATGGCCTGCTGTAACATCGTTGTGACCTAATGTCAAAATTTCATGACATAAGGCGCTTGGGATAACTAACTGAGCGCGAATACCTGCACGTCCTCGCCCATTGGAGGTCCATAAGTGACATAATATATAGATTTAGGCAAGCCTAAAAGCGGAGCTCCCCATTTATTTAATTTTCACTGGAGCTTACAATGTTTTCATTCTAGTGAATAAGCGGCCAAAGTACTAATGTTTATGGCGGTTTATAGGTTCAAGACAAATTTAAATAGCTCACGGTTAAACAACTGAATGTCAGCAGTACGACAAAAATAATAGTCTTAAAGCGGTGCAAAATCATTACTCATGGCACGAAAAATTACTTTAGAGTACAGTAAATTATCTGCTTTCTAGCAATAGAAAATAGTTTCGCGATCCTGTTATAGTTTCGCAGCAGTTTAGTAGACTCCACAATATCTGTTACATTGACATAGGATATATTCAACGAGTAACGCAGAGTCTGTTGGATTAGCTCAATCGGTAAGGTGCCAGTCTGCGGATAGGAAGGTCGTGAGTTCAAGTCCCAGAGGGTCGAGTTTTTTTTTTCTTTTTTTTTTTTACCCCGTAGCAATAAAATGGTTTGTTTATTATATCAACCCGATTTAGATTTCGAATGCTCCTTCATGTACGATGCTGGCTTTACAGATAGACACGAAAGTCATCGATCGATTATCCAGATAATAATCATCAATGACACGAAGTGTTGCTCGTGAAGAGCGGCTGTCTTCGGGTAATGTTTCTGTCTCAAGATAAGTAAGAATATCTGAAAGATCAGGATCTTTATGCTGCATGTCAGAAATGCGCGTTACCTGTAGGCCTGATGTGTCGAGAGCAGAAATGGTGGCAATATACGAACGAAGTGAAAGTGCATCAGCATTTGCGTTTTTCATTCCTGCACGGTGTTGGATATCAAAATCATACTGTTGGAGAAAGTGACCAACGAGCTAATCTACCCGTGGGATCCTTGACATTCATAAGCCAACGGAGAGCATTATGATCGGAATGAACAGTAAAGGCTCTGCCATACAGATAAGGCTGGAAATGCTTTATGCCAGCAACGACAGCTAACGCTTCACGTTCAGTGGCACTATAGTGCTGTTCAGCGGAACTAAGTTTTCGTCCTGCATACAAAATGACAACTTCTTTGTTGTCATGAATTTGACCCAATATCATGCCAATTGTTTCATTACTAGCATCGACATATAGATGGAAACGAAGGCTAAAATCAGGAAAAGCCAAAATCGGAGCACTAAGAAGAGCTTCTTTTAGTCTTAGAAAGGACGACTGACATGCGTCTGTCCACACAAACTTGACATTTTTCTTGGTAAGCTCATGTAATGGTGAGGCAATACGACTGAAGTCGTGAACAAACTTCCGATAGTAACCACTTAGACATAAAAATGCTCTCACATCACGAGTAGTCTTTGGAATTGGAAAGTCCTGAACAGCTTTGACTTTTTCTGGGTCAGGGCGTACACCATCCCGAGAAACGACATGACCTAGATAATTTACCTCAGTATGTGCAAAACGACATTTACTTGGTTTCAATTTAATGCCGGCCTCACAAAATCGTTGAAACACCAAACGAAGATGTTTGAGATGTTCATCAAAATAAGGGGAAAATATTATGACATCATCAAGGTAAACCAAGCAAATCTTCCAATTTAGCCCTCGAAGAACACATTCCATTAATCTTTGAAATCAACTTGGGGCATTTGTAAGACCAAACGGCATCACAAGAAATTCAAATAACCCAGCGTGAGTAATAAAAGCTGTTTTCTCACGACTTGACTGCTCCATTTCCAGCTGCCAATATCCTGAAAGCAGGTCAAGGGTAGAAAAATATTGAACCCCCGACAAGGCATCCAGGGTGTCATCCACCCTAGGTAAAGGATAACTATCTTTCTTAGTGATAGCGTTTAAGCGGCGATAATCAATACAGAATCTATCTTGGCCATCTTTTTTTCGCACCAGCACCCCAGGGGCGGCCCAGGGACTAACTGAGAGCTGAATAACATCTCTATCTAACATGTCTTGGACATGGGCATCAATTTTCTCTCTTTGAGTTTGGGCTACCCTATAGGGTCGGAGCCGAATAGGAGGTTCCTGTCCCGTATCAATACTGTGTTGAACAATTCCTGTGCGACCCAATTCAGTAGGATGGAAAGCAAAAAAAAACCGATATTCATTAAGAAGGGATTGAAGTTGAGATTTCTGACCTTCCGTTAACGAGGAAGTACCCCATTCGATGAGAATTTCCGTACCAGGGGCGGGGTGGGGGTGGGGCTCGGGCTCGGGATCCTGATCTAAGGAAACAGCTGCAATGTTTTGGTCAACTTCATGGAAACATCCCAAATTAGTCACCCTGTATAAGGTAATTGGGTTAGCAGTTGGGTTCAAAATCCTAAAAGGAACCTTGTTACAAGCAGAAACGGTTGCTAAAACTGCTGCTCCTTGAATTTGGTAACGCTGTGCAAGATGATCATTAGGCTCAACGAGGCCAACTTTCTGTGGGCAGTCCTTATCTAGTTGAGCTGGGATTAACATTTCACAATGTGGGGGTGCCACACATGTAGTTTGGACACGCACCTGACATACAGTAGGTGGTACTAAAGGAGGGGAGGGGTCGTCCCTTTGCAATCGTAGGGTATGTCCTCCCAAATCTATAACTGCGTTATTTTGCCGAAGAAAATCCCGTCCCAGCACAAAATCATATCCAAGGTTTTCAATAACATGAGCCTCACAATTATAAGTACTCTGTTCCCTGAACAGCTAATTGCTCACCACTAACGGTGTTAACAGCATGAAGTTGACCAACATCTAACTGTTACTGATGGGCTAAAGGAACCTTTTGAAGAAACTCGGCACTCACAACTGAGATAGCAGCGCCTGTATCAATCAGGAACTTCACTTGCATTCCTGCCACTTCACCTTGGACTGAAAAGTCATGTGGCAAAGGGAACGTGCCATCATCGGTAACAAGGATAGGTTCCAGGGGTGGGGATGGGCCGGGGAATTCCTGTTCTGAATCGTCCATTGGACTGCCTAAGGGATCATCATAGATTTCTTGAACGTCAGGCATGTTGGACACTGTGATATCAGACGTCAGGGGTGGGGAGTGCACAACATGCAGTGGGGGGACTTTATCAAGGACGGCAATACGAGAATTAGAAGGAGGGGTTCCTGTCCCCGGTTGTCGTGGGGGTAAACGTACAACACAATTAGCTGCCAAATGACCTATCTTACCACATCGGTAGCACGTGGGTCTCCCATCCCTAGTCCGACCATCCTTAAATGGGGGAGGGGGACCACAGGGGCTGAAAGGGGGACCTTGAGCATTTCTATCCCTACGAGGGAAAGAAGGTTGGCGAGAAAACTGTGATCCCTGAGGTGGCTGTGAACGCGTAAAATCTGATTTAAGTGATCTGATTTCATCTCGGAGTTCATTTCGCAGCTTTCTGAACTCTGCGAATAAATCATTTTTTGATTCACTCGCAGGCTGAAAAGCTGCGACTTGTTTTGTTTCTTTCACAGGGCATGTTGAACCTACAGGCTGTGGAACCAATTTGTCCAAAAGTTTGAAAAGGAGTTCTTTCTCCGGGTCTTTGACGTTTTTTTCTTCTATAGTTTTATGGACAGACACTTTTAGGCGAGCTAGATTCTCTGCTGTTTGATAATCAGTGGACTTATACATCAACACTTCGCGCTTAATATCGTCGCGCAATCCCTGCACGAAATAATGCATTTGATCCTGCTGCGGCACGCCCAATCTTTGGCAGGTACTATTTATAAATTCGATGTACGAGTCTAAGGATTCATTGGGTCCTTGTTTCCGAGAGCTAAGGGACTGCCGAAGACGCCACTTAAAATCTTCTGAAGAAAATCGTTGCCTTAGGGCACAGACAAGACTGTCAAAATCACTTCGTATAAACCGATCGAGAGAAAAATACAACGTTTCGGCTGGACCTTTCAGATGGCTTGCAAGATCTGCGGCTTTCGCTTCCGGACTTAATAGGACGCCTTTAGCTTGCAGACGGTTTGAATATTTTTCTAAAAACCGATTTACGTCGTCTCTTTCATAACCGGAAAATGGCTCCAATTTTACTGAGGATTTAAGTTTTGGAGCGGCAACTTTATCGATGTTTGCCTGCATACCGTTTAAAGTTTCCTCAAAAAATTCATTTTGACAGACAAATAGGCGTTCCAATTTCCTTAATGCTTCGGCCATGTCAATTTGAGTTGCATCGCCCTCGTCTTCGTGCTCACTCATTGTGTCTTTTTGTTCCTCGGGATTTGTACAATCGCCGTGACAAAATTTTTGACTTTGGCTTCTTCTTTGGCTTATGCACGGCGCGCTCACGATCAAATCAATGGGTGGCATTTGAAAACAGAGTGTCTCCAAACCATCTGCCAAATGATGCTCCCATGAAAGATGTAATGAAGAAGCCATTTGCAACATTCGTACAGAATGTTGATGAACAAGCTCAACTTGTTTACAAATTTGTTGTGCTGGTTGGACAGTCATGGACATCCTACATCCCTGAACTCTCTTGGTTTTAAGAGCACTGTTAAAGGGCTTTTACTGCCGGCGGGGATAAGCTCAGAGCTTGTACTCCATTGTCGTGCAGCAAGCGACTCTGACTCGTGAAGACTGAGTATAGATAGGTTTATTTGTTAAGTATAACTTCTACTCACAATCTAGTTCTTCTCAACTTTTAACTTCAGTTCTTCTGTCCTTCTTCTTCCTGCGTCTTGACTTACAAATTACTTTCTTCTACTTTTTTTAAGCTTTAACACGTCGCTTATATGTGTTTTTAGCTGCTTAATTACATGCATACATTTTAAATTATCTTTCCCTAGTTACTAATGATTCACACATTCATTAAGGCACAATCTTGCGTTATTCGGTTGCTATTCAAAGTTTTTCACTTGTGTGTTACATATAGTTTAAATAGTTTCACATTAAATCTATCAACGAACAATTATTTGTAATCATACCGGTAACTTTATTCCGGTGTTAAACCTTAGTTCTATTAAGTTAAAGTACATAGAAATCACGGATAAAATTTGAGTTATTCCACAGAACTGTAAACATTAGACAGCGCCCAGTTCGAGATTAAAATCCGCAAATAAAATTGATAAGGAAATAAGTCTACCTCGGTTTGCCGGATGGGTTTTGGTGGTATTAGAAGAAGTAGTTCTCACGGGGTATATGCCAAGATCGAGAAACGATGTCCCACGGTTGGCAGATCAAAATATAAAAGTTCCATTATTGGTAAACTGAACTCACGTTCACAATCACGAATATTCCTAAACATAGGTATTAAGACATAAAAATCACAAAATAAGAACTTAAATACAAGAAAACACTTAAGTGCACAGTAATGGGCGCTGACCGTGCCTCAGTTCAGTGGCTTTAAAAACCTTAATCTCAGGTTCGCATTCTTAATCTGTTAACACTATCTTTTGGTTATAGTTATCTTTAATACATGCTAGATTTTCTAGAATTTTCGGCATTAATTGCCTTAACCTTAAAACCGCTAAATCAAGTTGTAATCAAACTTTTTATTTTGCAATATTTCCTGCAAAACATCCTGTAACAGCACCTTCAGGCAAGAATAGATCATCCTCCCACACACGGTTGGTGTGATATCTTAAGATTTTTACCGACCTAATTATATGTAGATGTAGATGAAAAGGTACTTGTTCTCTATGTACTTATTTTTATTCAATTTTGTTTGATGTCGTCCATGTGATGCCTTTCACTAACAGATTCCCATTTATCAGCCCAAAATAAACTTTTCATATAATTGTAGTAAGCAAATTAGATTATTGTTTGTATATGTCCTTTCATCCTTCCTTAATAAAAGAAGTCTAAACAAAAATAATACAGTCGAAGCTCTCTTAACGGACACTCTCGTAAGCGGACAGCTCTACTTATGACCGCCTCGTTTGAAACCCCGTTTTAACTCCCATACAAACTTTGTATTTTTACATTCTCGTAAGCGGACATTCCCGTAAGTGGCCGCGGACACTTTGAGAGATGACGACTTGGACTTTTTCTTTGTCTTTAAGCTCCCGTAGGCGGACACCCCAATGAAAATCCTTTTAACAACCTCTATATCTTGTTTTTATCAATCAACTTCACATTACCGTTCATCACAATGAATTTACAGCAGTTACAGTACCATATTTCAGTGTTTGTTTTGTCGTCCTCTCTTTCCGGTTGTATTTTGAAACACCACTTACATGCATATGAGCATGATGTGAGCTGGGCAAGCTCCTGTAAGCGGCCATCTATCCCCTACACCTCTAGTGGCCGCTTACGAGAACCATTCTCGTAAGCGGCCAGCTCCAGTTGCGGACACTTTTTTCGCGTCCCGAGGGTGTCCGCCTACGAGAGCTTCGACTGTAATAAACAAAATAAAAAAGTTAGTACATTTTGTTGCAAATGATCAACTCCTCATCTTTCTTCAACTTAATTACAGCTATAACCAACAGTTATTGTTGTATAATTTTTCAACAACAGGTCCATCTTGGCGTATTGAGAAAGAATGAGCAGTGTGAGTAAGATATGATCGATCTTCTACAGTGGATACACTCTTAAGTACCTGGCAATTCTGATCATGAAGATACAAGCAAAACGCCGATTAAAGTGTTGAGTGGAGGTGACTACCTCACTTTCGAAAGGCACAAAGAAGTGCAGGCAGCGATGCACGATGCCAGGACACCCTCTGCAAGGCTGAAAGAATTACTCCCCAAAATAGAAGATTTCCACACACGAGCAGAGTGGCTTTAAAAGTACGTATTACTGTAATTACAGCTGTACATTTGTCCCATTTTAACTTGTTAAGCTTTAAAAATAAAGGATCGAATCATGAAGGGAGAGAAAAAAGAAAGCAGACAATCTAAACTTGATACAGCTCGCAAAAGTAAAAGTTATGAACAAGCAAGAAAAGGAGATCTTACATATATGCCTCAAAATAATAGTGTACCAAATACACAGTTTATTATTATTGTCAGGTGTAGCCTTTTTCAACAGTAATGTTTGTAATCACTTCAATCATATCTTAAACCATATAGTGAAGACAAAGTTTGCCATGGCTGGCATGCCTTTGATTTAAAATAACTTTAATCTTTAAATAATTTATACATCAATTGGCTAAATGGGGGATTCAGAATGCTATACACATGTGGAAAAGAAATGAAGTAGTCAATATTTCATATATCAACACTCATGTATTAAAGAGTAAATGGTAAATTTTCAGTAATTTTTTCACTGGTCATTTTTAAAACCTGAGGGGGGGGGGGGGGTTGCAAACAGTAATTTTCAAACTTTCTAATTTTTAAATTTTTGGAAGGGTCTCGAGCCAAGCAAAGTTTATCAAATTAGAACCAACGTGTTTTTGCATTAACAGGTTTTATGGGACCAAATGTATAGCACAGCATCAGCAAGAGACACTGCGTGGCACACTCTATGCAGCCAGGAATGCAATAGATGCAAGAAATGTGACTGTCGACCCTCATAACAATTACTATGCAGCTGCTGAATTTCTCGATATGTCAATAGTGCATATTTAATTGTTGGTGCACTTGACTTTTTTGGCATGGAAACAATAGAAGATAAACCCACGAAAATGGGTACACTGGCCAGCCAAATGATGCCCATGCAAAGAAAGAGTATGTCAACACAATCATCAGGCAATTTGTGGAAGAGCATGTGGTCAATCAGGTTCCAGAACGCAGCACAGAAGCTCCAACAAGCAATTAGTTAAAGTGCAGAGAATGTGGAAAAGCTACATGCTCTATGAGAAACCACGAGCAACAAAAGCATGCCATCGCCCCTGCAAGTAGTAGACCAGGCAACAGTCCGGAAGGGGAAGATCGCATCTACAACTATACTCACCAACTATTAGTTCTGTTGCTACTTGGAGCTAATAGCAACAATGCAATAAAGCTTGGAGATGGACAACGCTTGTTCAGATTGTACAATTATTTCATGCTGTATTTCAAGGTTTCCAGTTGCCCAAAGTATGCCATTGCTATTCTGCACTTTTAGGGGAACACGGGAACATGAGGAAAATTTTATTGGGAACAAGGGAACATCCCCCAAACGTTAATTACTTGAGAATCGCTCTATATGCATGGGAGTAACATGCTTTCCTTCTATCTTTTTTTATCAGTTTTTTGTGCAAATTTGGTGTATTATGAACTTTAAAACCACTTAATTAAAAATACCTATACATACTTTCTCAATTTTTTTAATAACGTTTTGCTAGAATTATTGAATGATTCTTTCCTGAAAAAAAATATTTCTTTTAATAATTATCTCCTTAAATTGATTCTTTAGTAAATCTTGCTTACATAATTCTTAATTAATTGTCTTGTACAGCGTGATTTCAGATAAATTTGTTCACGGGACTTTGCCCAAAATGAATAGAGTTACTGTAAATAATCTCAAACAAAGCCCAGGTTTTGCCAAGCTGAAGGATTTAATTATTTGAAAGAGCTGGGGCTTTGCCCAGACAAATTAATTTATACAATGAAATGAATTAGATAAACTGCTCAAGTTTTATTAAGCAGATACAATAAAATTAATGAATTTTCAATTAAAGTGAAAAAGCGTGGAAAAAAGCAGAACAAAGAATGGGAATGTAAACAAAGCGAAAAGGCGCAACAAAGCAAAAAGCTGAAATGATATCAGTATACATAAAAGGATTACTTTTCTGACTTAGAAAAACACAGAACTGCATACAATATAAAGGAGGAGCTCACCAGAAAGCCATGCTCATGGTATGTACCGTATATGTTGTCGTTCAATGTTATTCTTGGTTTTCTTTTTTTTTTAAACTAGAGGAGGAGTGGTTTGCTCAGTCAAATGCGACAGCCAAGAAGGCACAAGACAAAAAGAAGGAATCGCCAGAGGCAAGGATGGGACGGTACCTTCCCCATTTACTGATCGTCTTGCGAGAAAACATGAAAAAAAAAATGATTGCGTGAGAACTGGGAAATTCGCTTCTCGCTTCTGGCTGTACGATTGAGGAATTCCTTTTCAGTATGTTACAATGCCTCCTTGATATCTCTACAACCCGCAAGTTTAGCATTTGGTTCATGTCTTGTGCCGAAATTGGTTTTGTTTGTTGTTTGGCTATTTTCTGTGCCTTGTAGCTTAAACTCTTCTTAATAAGGTATCATATACATTATTAGCAGTGCGACAATTTTGTCTGATTAATGAAACAAGATTTTTATTTGAAATTAGTTATTTGTTTTCCTTTTAGATTACACTTCTGCATCCAAAGAGAAGCCTTATTGTCGACATTTTTGTAGGGCAGTTTACGAAGTAAGTCCTTCAACGCTCAGGGATTGCCTTCTTTCAAATCAATGGGTGGCATTTGAAAACAGTGTCTCTCCAAACCATCTGCCAAATGATGCTCCCATGAAAGATGTGATAAAGGAGCCATTTGCAACATTCTTACAGAATATTGATGAACAAGCTCAACTTGTTTACGAATTTGTTGTGCTGGTTGGACAGTCATGGAAGAAAGATTAGCATTACATTTTTTTTTTTTACATCCTATATCCCTGAACTCTCTTGGTTTTAAGAGCACCTTCAGGCAAGAATAGATCATCCTCCCACACATGAAGTAAATCAAAAGACCAAAAAGGTACTTGTTCTGTATGTACTTATTTTTATTCAATTTTGTTTGATGTCATCCATGTGATGCCTTTCTCTAACAGATTCCCATTTATCAGCCCAAAAATAAACTTTTCATATAATTGTAGTAAGCAAATTAGATTATTGTTTGTACATGTCCTTTCATCCTTCCTTAATAAAAGAAGTATAAACAAAAATAATAATAAACAAACTAAAAAAGTTAGTACATTTTGTTGCAAATGATCAACTCCTAATCTTTCTTCAACTTAATTACAGCTATAACCAACAGTTATTGTTGTATAATTTTTCAACAACAGGTCCATCTTGGCGTACTGAGAAAGAATGAGCAGTGTGAGTAAGATATGATCGATCTTCTACAGTGGATACACTCTTAAGTACCTGGCCATTCTGATCATGAAAATTAAACTAGAGGAGGAGTGGTTTGCTCAGTCAAATAAGGCAGCCAAGAAGGCACAGGACAAACAGAAGGAATCGTCAGAGGCAAGGATGGGACGGTACCTTCCCCATTTACTGATCGCCTTGCGAGAAAGCATAGCTTTACTGCATAGCTAAACAATTAACCTCCTTCATGCCAAAACGGTATTAAAGTTGCTTTTATCGAAGATGTTTTAATTTTCTTGTCTCTTAACAGACATCTAGGAAAGCTGTAATTGAAGTAGACGACGACTATTGGGCAATGGGTTTGAGTGAGGAAAGCGAGGCTGAAGACTCCTTTGAGCGTGATCCAGACTGGGTACAGACCACCCCACTCTCCCCTGACACTCCAATGGTTTTTCGTTCAGAGAATGGTTTTTTAGAGAATGGTTTTTCGTTGCGCAGAACCTGATCCACATTGTCACTTCTCAAAAATTCTTATCAGGTTCAGGTACGTGAAAGAAAAAAATGAAGACTATATTAGTGCTGATTATTGATCAGTGCCATACAGTGAATGCAAAAAAGATTACTCTCTCCTCGGTAACAAATTATTCATTTTACGTTTTTGAAGACAGTGTAGTGAAAAATTTAACTCAGGTTGAGTCAAGAGATCCTACCTCCATTCTGGTTTAAGCCTAACCCTTGATTGAAGCTAACCCACCTATGTCTGTTGTAATGTCTTCTTTAACTCATTAATAATTAATGTAATTAAAACAAAGGAAATCATTACCGTGAAGGAGGTTTTGATGCCCGGTCTGATTAATGAAACAAGAATTTTATTTGAAATTAGTTATTTGTTTTCCTTTTAGATTACACTTCTGGATCCAAAGAGAAGCCTTATTGTCGACATTTTTGTAAGGCAGTTTACGAAGTAAGTCCTTCAACGCTCAGGGATTGCCTTCTTTCAAATCAATGGGTGGCATTTGAAAACAGTGTCTCTCCAAACCATCTGCCAAATGATGCTCCCATGAAAGATGTGATAAAGGAGCCATTTGCAACATTCTTACAGAATATTGATGAACAAGCTCAACTTGTTTACGAATTTGTTGTGCTGGTTGGACAGTCATGGAAGAAAGATTAGCATTACATTTTTTTTTTTTTACATCCTATATCCCTGAACTCTCTTGGTTTTAAGAGCACCTTCAGGCAAGAATAGATCATCCTCCCACACATGAAGTAAATCAAAAGACCAAAAAGGTACTTGTTCTGTATGTACTTATTTTTATTCAATTTTGTTTGATGTCATCCATGTGATGCCTTTCTCTAACAGATTCCCATTTATCAGCCCAAAAATAAACTTTTCATATAATTGTAGTAAGCAAATTAGATTATTGTTTGTACATGTCCTTTCATCCTTCCTTAATAAAAGAAGTATAAACAAAAATAATAATAAACAAACTAAAAAAGTTAGTACATTTTGTTGCAAATGATCAACTCCTAATCTTTCTTCAACTTAATTACAGCTATAACCAACAGTTATTGTTGTATAATTTTTCAACAACAGGTCCATCTTGGCGTACTGAGAAAGAATGAGCAGTGTGAGTAAGATATGATCGATCTTCTACAGTGGATACACTCTTAAGTACCTGGCCATTCTGATCATGAAAATTAAACTAGAGGAGGAGTGGTTTGCTCAGTCAAATAAGGCAGCCAAGAAGGCACAGGACAAACAGAAGGAATCGTCAGAGGCAAGGATGGGACGGTACCTTCCCCATTTACTGATCGCCTTGCGAGAAAGCATAGCTTTACTGCATAGCTAAACAATTAACCTCCTTCATGCCAAAACGGTATTAAAGTTGCTTTTATCGAAGATGTTTTAATTTTCTTGTCTCTTAACAGACATCTAGGAAAGCTGTAATTGAAGTAGACGACGACTATTGGGCAATGGGTTTGAGTGAGGAAAGCGAGGCTGAAGACTCCTTTGAGCGTGATCCAGACTGGGTACAGACCACCCCACTCTCCCCTGACACTCCAATGGTTTTTCGTTCAGAGAATGGTTTTTTAGAGAATGGTTTTTCGTTGCGCAGAACCTGATCCACATTGTCACTTCTCAAAAATTCTTATCAGGTTCAGGTACGTGAAAGAAAAAAATGAAGACTATATTAGTGCTGATTATTGATCAGTGCCATACAGTGAATGCAAAAAAGATTACTCTCTCCTCGGTAACAAATTATTCATTTTACGTTTTTGAAGACAGTGTAGTGAAAAATTTAACTCAGGTTGAGTCAAGAGATCCTACCTCCATTCTGGTTTAAGCCTAACCCTTGATTGAAGCTAACCCACCTATGTCTGTTGTAATGTCTTCTTTAACTCATTAATAATTAATGTAATTAAAACAAAGGAAATCATTACCGTGAAGGAGGTTTTGATGCCCGGTCTGATTAATGAAACAAGAATTTTATTTGAAATTAGTTATTTGTTTTCCTTTTAGATTACACTTCTGGATCCAAAGAGAAGCCTTATTGTCGACATTTTTGTAAGGCAGTTTACGAAGTAAGTCCTTCAACGCTCAGGGATTGCCTTCTTTCAAATCAATGGGTGGCATTTGAAAACAGAGTGTCTCCAAACCATCTGCCAAATGATGCTCCCATGAAAGATGTGATAAAGGAGCCATTTGCAACATTCTTACAGAATGTTGATGAACAAGCTCAACTTGTTTACGAATTTGTTGTGCTGGTTGGACAGTCATGGAAGAAAGATTAGCATTACATTTTTTTTTTTTTACATCCTATATCCCTGAACTCTCTTGGTTTTAAGAGCACCTTCAGGCAAGAATAGATCATCCTCCCACACATGAAGTAAATCAAAAGACCAAAAAGGTACTTGTTCTGTATGTACTTATTTTTATTCAATTTTGTTTGATGTCATCCATGTGATGCCTTTCTCTAACAGATTCCCATTTATCAGCCCAAAAATAAACTTTTCATATAATTGTAGTAAGCAAATTAGATTATTGTTTGTACATGTCCTTTCATCCTTCCTTAATAAAAGAAGTATAAACAAAAATAATAATAAACAAACTAAAAAAGTTAGTACATTTTGTTGCAAATGATCAACTCCTAATCTTTCTTCAACTTAATTACAGCTATAACCAACAGTTATTGTTGTATAATTTTTCAACAACAGGTCCATCTTGGCGTACTGAGAAAGAATGAGCAGTGTGAGTAAGATATGATCGATCTTCTACAGTGGATACACTCTTAAGTACCTGGCCATTCTGATCATGAAAATTAAACTAGAGGAGGAGTGGTTTGCTCAGTCAAATAAGGCAGCCAAGAAGGCACAGGACAAACAGAAGGAATCGTCAGAGGCAAGGATGGGACGGTACCTTCCCCATTTACTGATCGCCTTGCGAGAAAGCATAGCTTTACTGCATAGCTAAACAATTAACCTCCTTCATGCCAAAACGGTATTAAAGTTGCTTTTATCGAAGATGTTTTAATTTTCTTGTCTCTTAACAGACATCTAGGAAAGCTGTAATTGAAGTAGACGACGACTATTGGGCAATGGGTTTGAGTGAGGAAAGCGAGGCTGAAGACTCCTTTGAGCGTGATCCAGACTGGGTACAGACCACCCCACTCTCCCCTGACACTCCAATGGTTTTTCGTTCAGAGAATGGTTTTTTAGAGAATGGTTTTTCGTTGCGCAGAACCTGATCCACATTGTCACTTCTCAAAAATTCTTATCAGGTTCAGGTACGTGAAAGAAAAAAATGAAGACTATATTAGTGCTGATTATTGATCAGTGCCATACAGTGAATGCAAAAAAGATTACTCTCTCCTCGGTAACAAATTATTCATTTTACGTTTTTGAAGACAGTGTAGTGAAAAATTTAACTCAGGTTGAGTCAAGAGATCCTACCTCCATTCTGGTTTAAGCCTAACCCTTGATTGAAGCTAACCCACCTATGTCTGTTGTAATGTCTTCTTTAACTCATTAATAATTAATGTAATTAAAACAAAGGAAATCATTACCGTGAAGGAGGTTTTGATGCCCGGTCTGATTAATGAAACAAGAATTTTATTTGAAATTAGTTATTTGTTTTCCTTTTAGATTACACTTCTGGATCCAAAGAGAAGCCTTATTGTCGACATTTTTGTAAGGCAGTTTACGAAGTAAGTCCTTCAACGCTCAGGGATTGCCTTCTTTCAAATCAATGGGTGGCATTTGAAAACAGAGTGTCTCCAAACCATCTGCCAAATGATGCTCCCATGAAAGATGTGATAAAGGAGCCATTTGCAACATTCTTACAGAATGTTGATGAACAAGCTCAACTTGTTTACGAATTTGTTGTGCTGGTTGGACAGTCATGGAAGAAAGATTAGCATTACATTTTTTTTTTTTACATCCTATATCCCTGAACTCTCTTGGTTTTAAGAGCACCTTCAGGCAAGAATAGATCATCCTCCCACACATGAAGTAAATCAAAAGACCAAAAAGGTACTTGTTCTGTATGTACTTATTTTTATTCAATTTTGTTTGATGTCATCCATGTGATGCCTTTCTCTAACAGATTCCCATTTATCAGCCCAAAAATAAACTTTTCATATAATTGTAGTAAGCAAATTAGATTATTGTTTGTACATGTCCTTTCATCCTTCCTTAATAAAAGAAGTATAAACAAAAATAATAATAAACAAACTAAAAAAGTTAGTACATTTTGTTGCAAATGATCAACTCCTAATCTTTCTTCAACTTAATTACAGCTATAACCAACAGTTATTGTTGTATAATTTTTCAACAACAGGTCCATCTTGGCGTACTGAGAAAGAATGAGCAGTGTGAGTAAGATATGATCGATCTTCTACAGTGGATACACTCTTAAGTACCTGGCCATTCTGATCATGAAAATTAAACTAGAGGAGGAGTGGTTTGCTCAGTCAAATAAGGCAGCCAAGAAGGCACAGGACAAAAAGAAGGAATCGTCAGAGGCAAGGATGGGACGGTACCTTCCCCATTTACTGATCGCCTTGCGAGAAAGCATAGCTTTACTGCATAGCTAAACAATTAACCTCCTTCATGCCAAAACTGTATTAAAGTTGCTTTTATCGAAGATGTTTTAATTTTCTTGTCTCTTAACAGACATCTAGGAGAGCGCCTGATGTAATTGAAGTAGAAGACGACTATTGGGCAATGGGTTTGAGTGAGGAAAGCGAGGCTGAAGACTCCTTTGAGCGTGATCCAGACTGGGTACAGACCACCCCACTCTCCCCTGACACTCCAATGGTTTTTCGTTCAGAGAATGGTTTTTTAGAGAATGGTTTTTCGTTGCGCAGAACCTGATCCACATTGTCACTTCTCAAAAATTCTTATCAGGTTCAGGTACGTGAAAGAAAAAAATGAAGACTATATTAGTGCTGATTATTGATCAGTGCCATACAGTGAATGCAAAAAAGATTACTCTCTCCTCGGTAACAAATTATTCATTTTACGTTTTTGAAGACAGTGTAGTGAAAAATTTAACTCAGGTTGAGTCAAGAGATCCTACCTCCCTTCTGGTTTAAGCCTAACCCTTGATTGAAGCTAACCCACCTATGTCTGTTGTAATGTCTTCTTTAACTCATTAATAATTAATGTAATTAAAACAAAGGAAATCATTACCGTGAAGGAGGTTTTGATGCCCGGTCTGATTAATGAAACAAGAATTTTATTTGAAATTAGTTATTTGTTTTCCTTTTAGATTACACTTCTGGATCCAAAGAGAAGCCTTATTGTCGACATTTTTGTAAGGCAGTTTACGAAGTAAGTCCTTCAACGCTCAGGGATTGCCTTCTTTCAAATCAATGGGTGGCATTTGAAAACAGAGTGTCTCCAAACCATCTGCCAAATGATGCTCCCATGAAAGATGTGATAAAGGAGCCATTTGCAACATTCTTACAGAATGTTGATGAACAAGCTCAACTTGTTTACGAATTTGTTGTGCTGGTTGGACAGTCATGGAAGAAAGATTAGCATTACATTTTTTTTTTTTACATCCTATATCCCTGAACTCTCTTGGTTTTAAGAGCACCTTCAGGCAAGAATAGATCATCCTCCCACACATGAAGTAAATCAAAAGACCAAAAAGGTACTTGTTCTGTATGTACTTATTTTTATTCAATTTTGTTTGATGTCATCCATGTGATGCCTTTCTCTAACAGATTCCCATTTATCAGCCCAAAAATAAACTTTTCATATAATTGTAGTAAGCAAATTAGATTATTGTTTGTACATGTCCTTTCATCCTTCCTTAATAAAAGAAGTATAAACAAAAATAATAATAAACAAACTAAAAAAGTTAGTACATTTTGTTGCAAATGATCAACTCCTAATCTTTCTTCAACTTAATTACAGCTATAACCAACAGTTATTGTTGTATAATTTTTCAACAACAGGTCCATCTTGGCGTACTGAGAAAGAATGAGCAGTGTGAGTAAGATATGATCGATCTTCTACAGTGGATACACTCTTAAGTACCTGGCCATTCTGATCATGAAAATTAAACTAGAGGAGGAGTGGTTTGCTCAGTCAAATAAGGCAGCCAAAAAGGCACAGGAAAAAAAGAAGGAATCGTCAGAGGCAAGGATGGGACGGTACCTTCCCCATTTACTGATCGCCTTGCGAGAAAGCATAGCTTTACTGCATAGCTAAACAATTAACCTCCTTCAGGCCAAAACGGTATTAAAGTTGCTTTTATCGAAGATGTTTTAATTTTCTTGTCTCTTAACAGACATCTAGGAAAGCTGTAATTGAAGTAGAAGACGACTATTGGGCAATGGGTTTGAGTGAGGAAAGCGAGGCTGAAGACTCCTTTGAGCGTGATCCAGACTGGGTACAGACCACCCCACTCTCCCCTGACACTCCAATGGTTTTTCGTTCAGAGAATGGTTTTTTAGAGAATGGTTTTTCGTTGCGCAGAACCTGATCCACATTGTCACTTCTCAAAAATTCTTATCAGGTTCAGGTACGTGAAAGAAAAAAATGAAGGCTATATTAGTGCTGATTATTGATCAGTGCCATACAGTGAATGCAAAAAAGATTACTCTCTCCTCGGTAACAAATTATTCATTTTACGTTTTTGAAGACAGTGTAGTGAAAAATTTAACTCAGGTTGAGTCAAGAGATCCTACCTCCCTTCTGGTTTAAGCCTAACCCTTGATTGAAGCTAACCCACCTATGTCTGTTGTAATGTCTTCTTTAACTCATTAATAATTAATGTAATTAAAACAAAGGAAATCATTACCGTGAAGGAGGTTTTGATGCCCGGTCTGATTAATGAAACAAGAATTTTATTTGAAATTAGTTATTTGTTTTCCTTTTAGATTACACTTCTGGATCCAAAGAGAAGCCTTATTGTCGACATTTTTGTAAGGCAGTTTACGAAGTAAGTCCTTCAACGCTCAGGGATTGCCTTCTTTCAAATCAATGGGTGGCATTTGAAAACAGAGTGTCTCCAAACCATCTGCCAAATGATGCTCCCATGAAAGATGTGATAAAGGAGCCATTTGCAACATTCTTACAGAATGTTGATGAACAAGCTCAACTTGTTTACGAATTTGTTGTGCTGGTTGGACAGTCATGGAAGAAAGATTAGCATTACATTTTTTTTTTTTTTACATCCTATATCCCTGAACTCTCTTGGTTTTAAGAGCACCTTCAGGCAAGAATAGATCATCCTCCCACACATGAAGTAAATCAAAAGACCAAAAAGGTACTTGTTCTGTATGTACTTATTTTTATTCAATTTTGTTTGATGTCATCCATGTGATGCCTTTCTCTAACAGATTCCCATTTATCAGCCCAAAAATAAACTTTTCATATAATTGTAGTAAGCAAATTAGATTATTGTTTGTACATGTCCTTTCATCCTTCCTTAATAAAAGAAGTATAAACAAAAATAATAATAAACAAACTAAAAAAGTTAGTACATTTTGTTGCAAATGATCAACTCCTAATCTTTCTTCAACTCAATTACAGCTATAACCAACAGTTATTGTTGTATAATTTTTCAACAACAGGTCCATCTTGGCGTACTGAGAAAGAATGAGCAGTGTGAGTAAGATATGATCGATCTTCTACAGTGGATACACTCTTAAGTACCTGGCCATTCTGATCATGAAAATTAAACTAGAGGAGGAGTGGTTTGCTCAGTCAAATAAGGCAGCCAAGAAGGCACAGGACAAACAGAAGGAATCGTCAGAGGCAAGGATGGGACGGTACCTTCCCCATTTACTGATCGCCTTGCGAGAAAGCATAGCTTTACTGCATAGCTAAACAATTAACCTCCTTCATGCCAAAACGGTTTTAAAGTTGCTTTTATCGAAGATGTTTTAATTTTCTTGTCTCTTAACAGACATCTAGGAAAGCTGTAATTGAAGTAGACGACGACTATTGGGCAATGGGTTTGAGTGAGGAAAGCGAGGCTGAAGACTCCTTTGAGCGTGATCCAGACTGGGTACAGACCACCCCACTCTCCCCTGACACTCCAATGGTTTTTCGTTCAGAGAATGGTTTTTTAGAGAATGGTTTTTCGTTGCGCAGAACCTGATCCACATTGTCACTTCTCAAAAATTCTTATCAGGTTCAGGTACGTGAAAGAAAAAAATGAAGACTATATTAGTGCTGATTATTGATCAGTGCCATACAGTGAATGCAAAAAAGATTACTCTCTCCTCGGTAACAAATTATTCATTTTACGTTTTTGAAGACAGTGTAGTGAAAAATTTAACTCAGGTTGAGTCAAGAGATCCTACCTCCATTCTGGTTTAAGCCTAACCCTTGATTGAAGCTAACCCACCTATGTCTGTTGTAATGTCTTCTTTAACTCATTAATAATTAATGTAATTAAAACAAAGGAAATCATTACCGTGAAGGAGGTTTTGATGCCCGGTCTGATTAATGAAACAAGAATTTTATTTGAAATTAGTTATTTGTTTTCCTTTTAGATTACACTTCTGGATCCAAAGAGAAGCCTTATTGTCGACATTTTTGTAAGGCAGTTTACGAAGTAAGTCCTTCAACGCTCAGGGATTGCCTTCTTTCAAATCAATGGGTGGCATTTGAAAACAGAGTGTCTCCAAACCATCTGCCAAATGATGCTCCCATGAAAGATGTGATAAAGGAGCCATTTGCAACATTCTTACAGAATGTTGATGAACAAGCTCAACTTGTTTACGAATTTGTTGTGCTGGTTGGACAGTCATGGAAGAAAGATTAGCATTACATTTTTTTTTTTTTACATCCTATATCCCTGAACTCTCTTGGTTTTAAGAGCACCTTCAGGCAAGAATAGATCATCCTCCCACACATGAAGTAAATCAAAAGACCAAAAAGGTACTTGTTCTGTATGTACTTATTTTTATTCAATTTTGTTTGATGTCATCCATGTGATGCCTTTCTCTAACAGATTCCCATTTATCAGCCCAAAAATAAACTTTTCATATAATTGTAGTAAGCAAATTAGATTATTGTTTGTACATGTCCTTTCATCCTTCCTTAATAAAAGAAGTATAAACAAAAATAATAATAAACAAACTAAAAAAGTTAGTACATTTTGTTGCAAATGATCAACTCCTAATCTTTCTTCAACTTAATTACAGCTATAACCAACAGTTATTGTTGTATAATTTTTCAACAACAGGTCCATCTTGGCGTACTGAGAAAGAATGAGCAGTGTGAGTAAGATATGATCGATCTTCTACAGTGGATACACTCTTAAGTACCTGGCCATTCTGATCATGAAAATTAAACTAGAGGAGGAGTGGTTTGCTCAGTCAAATAAGGCAGCCAAGAAGGCACAGGACAAAAAGAAGGAATCGTCAGAGGCAAGGATGGGACGGTACCTTCCCCATTTACTGATCGCCTTGCGAGAAAGCATAGCTTTACCGCATAGCTAAACAATTAACCTCCTTCATGCCAAAACGGTATTAAAGTTGCTTTTATCGAAGATGTTTTAATTTTCTTGTCTCTTAACAGACACCTAGGAAAGCTGTAATTGAAGTAGACGACGACTATTGGGCAATGGGTTTGAGTGAGGAAAGCGAGGCTGAAGACTCCTTTGAGCGTGATCCAGACTGGGTACAGACCACCCCACTCTCCCCTGACACTCCAATGGTTTTTCGTTCAGAGAATGGTTTTTTAGAGAATGGTTTTTCGTTGCGCAGAACCTGATCCACATTGTCACTTCTCAAAAATTCTTATCAGGTTCAGGTACGTGAAAGAAAAAAATGAAGACTATATTAGTGCTGATTATTGATCAGTGCCATACAGTGAATGCAAAAAAGATTACTCTCTCCTCGGTAACAAATTATTCATTTTACGTTTTTGAAGACAGTGTAGTGAAAAATTTAACTCAGGTTGAGTCAAGAGATCCTACCTCCATTCTGGTTTAAGCCTAACCCTTGATTGAAGCTAACCCACCTATGTCCGTTGTAATGTCTTCTTTTACTCATTAATAATTAATGTAATTAAAACAAAGGAAATCATTACCGTGAAGGAGGTTTTGATGCCCGGTCTGATTTATGAAACAAGAATTTTATTTGAAATTAGTTATTTGTTTTCCTTTTAGATTACACTTCTGAATCCAAAGAGAAGCCTTATTGTCGACATTTTTGTAAGGCAGTTTACGAAGTAAGTCCTTCAACGCTCAGGGATTGCCTTCTTTCAAATCAATGGGTGGCATTTGAAAACAGAGTGTCTCCAAACCATCTGCCAAATGATGCTCCCATGAAAGATGTGATAAAGGAGCCTGCATTCAACCTACAAGAAGGGAGCAGCATTAATTGCTCCAATGTGTGATGCTGCATGCCAACTTATTTCAGTATTTAATGAAGGAATGAATGCAACCCGTCGTCTTAAATCTGTTATACTGAAGAAGGGTGGCTTGAAGAAAGTTGGATTTCAGACTGTCATCTTTGTACAATTGCATGGGCTACAAATCCAGCAATACAATGTTTGAGAACTTTGGCAAAGACTTTGATCATGATTTGAAAGTCTGGAAAGAAACTATGGAGAAAGATGCTGAAAAGGAGAAGACACTCATCGCGAGAGTAAAAGAGACTGGAGAAGATGGAAATGAAGAAGCAAACACAAATGCCAAAGTTGAGTTACAGAACCACAGGGAAGCCATGCACCCAGGTTATTCCTTCACTGGTGGCAATGTGGATATCAGATGTAAACCCAGACAGATGGCAGTAAAGAATCGCAACAAAGATTATCATATGTTTCAGTGGGTGGCATTAGAAAACAGAGTGTCTCCAAACCATCTGCCAAATAATGCTCCCAAGAAAGATGTGATGAAGGAGCCATTTACAACATTCTCACTCTCTCAGAGCCAAATAAACATATCCCAAAGTTTGAAAGTTGAACGTGAAAATGTTTCCTAATGGCAAATAATAACTACCTGAACTTGTGGTGTAAAAATTTCGATGAATTAATTCTTGTCATCTTCAGCTGAGGAACAAATCTGTGTAATTGTTCTATTAAATTTTTTATTAAATTTTAGTTATGGGACCTTAAAATAGGGATGCCCTCATGGTCCTCCTTTTCAAGTACGATTTGTGTGTTTGAATAAAGTATTATTATTATTATTATTATTATTATTATTATTATTATTATTATTATTATTATTATTATTATTATGTAAATACAAAGCCTTTATACACCTTTCCAATGGACCAGAGTTGTCTTGTCTTTTTTAAAAAAGGTGTATTGCTGGTTTTCACTCGCATGCAATCAAAACATTAATTTGAAATCATTTTAAACTACAGAAGCTATGAATTTATTTATGAATTTGTTTATTTGTGTCCTCCTGAGGAACTCAATTATAATGGCTGCCGTGATAATAATCAGTGAAACTATTTGGAGCACAGTTTTGCTATAAATTACTGTCATGTATTTTTTGGAAATAAAACTTGTGACATCATAAGTGGTGTTTTTGAAGATGACCCATACCGTTTCCTCAGACTGCACTGGTTGAAGTTTGTCAAAGTTCGAGACCATCTATCAGAGTAGTAAATACAGTATTAATTTTGTCCTTTTCAACTGTCCAGCGTTGGGCTGGATCAGTGTTGAAGGTGCCCGACTCCTCAGGATTTTATAATTAAAACTAGCAGTAACCAATAGTTAGGAAGTGCGGGCGGCCATTGTTTTTGCGCGATTGAGGATAGCGTGGGAGAAGTGAGGGAGACGTGCGGGGCTGCGGCTTCCTGCTGTTAATGCGTATTTCAGTTCCTTCTTAGATGTATTTGAAGGTATCCTTATGCGAATTTGCGCCCTAGAAATTTTAATTATTACTGTCTAATATAAAAAATATGTTTATGAAATGCATTATTATTATTATTGTATTAGTTGTTGTTGTTGGTAATATTATTACTCTTACTATGATTTTTGTGCGGATTACACAAAGTGTGTAGAGAAGATTAGAGAAGATTGAAAATATTTACAAATCACGGCGGCGTGAAACAGCGTAAAATCGCTTGCAATACTGCAGAATTCCCGGGACAAAATGAACACAAGCAACGCCTTCAACGCTTTCCTTTACTTTTAATGTTAATAAACATACTCCTTTGTATTTTCTGAAGCATTATAGTAACTTTCTAAATCTATAAACACAACTCAAAACAAAGCGGCTAAATAAACAACTGTCAGAAGCAAGTCCCGATAAAAGATGGGTGGCAGATAACAACAAATGCGTGTCAAATCTGTTCGGCTTCAAAAGCCTAAAATTCCGGACTTAAGATGGAAAATGGGAGAAACTTGAAAGAAACTTTGTTACATATTAATTTTCGGTTAAGAGGAAGCCAATAAAATTCACATTTTGTTCTCAGCAGAAGTCTTTAGAAGCCGCATTAAGTCTGTGTTCAAGTCTGTGATGTGCGTTCAAAACACATTTGGAATGCCATGACACCATGTCTTCGAGCCCCGCGGCCGTGGAAGGAAGATGAATCCTTCATCAGCAAGGTTTTAGCACTCTGTACTCGATGATTTTCCATTTTACTACCCATGCAAAAATAAATGTGTGATCACACGTGTGATCTCACGTGTGATGTAAAGCGTGATCACATGTGTGATTTTTTATAAGAAGTGTGAATCACACTTTTAATCACACTTTTTCACACTTTATATCACACTTCTGTATAGTGTGATAAGAAGTGTGATAAAGTGTGAAAAGAAGTGTGAAAAAAAGTGAGATCACACATGTGATTTTTTAAAAAGTGTGATCACACATGTAATCACACTACTAAAAGTGTGAATCACACTACCAAAAGTGTGATTCTGGATAAAATCACGCTTCTTCTGATCACATTATTAAAGTGTATACATGTAATAACATCTATAACGAATTTTAGTTCTACTTTGCTACCCACAGTGTACATGGTCAAATGCAACATGTATTATTGCATGTATATTTGACATGCACCAACAACTAAATAATTTAGAATTATCGGCTCCATAAGTTCCTTCACAGGAAACTTTAATTTGATTATGCTTCACAATACACTGACAAAATTGCTTTATTTAAAACTTACATTTTAAAGGAATTAATGGCTAATTTTGGGAACAACCAGAAATTTCTTTTTACAGGTAGACAAAATTCTGCTGAACCTTAAAGAGGAGTTAGTTTATAGGCATACAAAATTACACATAGTTTTCAGTTTCAGTTTAATTACCATAAGGCTAGTGCTGTGTGTTAACACTTTTTTGTTGTATACACTTTCATATTCCCAGTGCATTAGGGAACAATACATCAAATGGTTTCTGACTCAGAAAAAGAAAAAAACAGACTTAGCTGCCAGCTGTCTATCAACTGTTTTGCTTATATTGTCCACTTTAATTAGAAAGTTTCCTTGTTCTTTTTCCTGTAAACATAATAAATTAAATGCGATTAATTATAATCTCATGATATTTTTGTAACTGTTTTAATGCCTGATTCCCTCTATGGCACACACCTGCAGGGTCGAATCATGGTAATTGTATTCATCAAACCATGCGCGACACTTAGCAGTGATGAATACAACTACCACGATTTTCATCAGGCGTGTGCCATAGAGATCAGAATCAGGCATTAAAGAATATTTATTACTGATTACGGCACTTATTACCTTAATTTAACCCTATTCGCACCACAGGCCAATCTGATTGGCCAGTGCATAAACACCTTTTTATGCCAATTGGCGCATCAATGTAATGAGCAATTAGATCGGTTACTAAGTCACAGGAAATACATCACTCACTCACTCAGTCCTCTTCGTGCCCTTGGGCACATAAGGAAATACATCAAGCCAATAAGAATTGCTGTACTATGAATCATTAGTGAACTTCGCCAAGTCCTTGTAACTTAAGTCATGAAGCCGACAGTCACCTGACTTTGAGTGTCAGCATTTGCAAAGAGGAAGATAAAATGGTGGCCATTTTGTTATGTATTTCATCTCCCAAAATGTTACGCATCCTCAGAACAAAACGAGAAAAGAAAATCGTGGAAATGGGATCTTCAGGACCTCAACAGTGATCAATAACTGATAAATTTTCTTCGGCATGTTGGCACAAGACAAAATCTGCTATTTATCATCCCACATTGTGGAGTGACTTCAACATGTCCATTGATCGTGAGCTTGGCAAAAATGTTAGATTTGCCACTAAATATTTAGCTCCTGATCGCTTTTTTGGTTTATGGAATGAGTTTAACCCTTGCTTTTTGAGAGTATGTCTGTTTTGGATGGTTAATGTTATAAGGACAGAAACATGAAGGTAGAGTTAAATATTTATTTCATGTATGTTTTGGAGCAATAAATGTGAGAACTTGATTTGCTCTGACAACAGTGTTAATATATAAACAGAGATTTCATTCTGTTAGTTTGTACAAACATAGGGTTATGCTTCTGCAAATCTAAAGCCTGCATGCATGCAGTTCAACTTTAAAAAGTCCAGCTGGTTTTTAATAAGAGATTGATATTAAGCTTAGTTGTATACTCACCAATGCATGTTATAAACGACTGCATCCATTACATGACACCTCAAAACCAAGACCTTTGATCCGCTCCAAGAGTCACAAGCTTTTATAGTACACTGTTCACCTTTTTACAAGCACAATCTCTTCTCTTAAACTATTAAAAGTAGTTAAGAATACAATTTGCAATGTTCACAATCTCACGAGTGTTCAAACGGCCTGCAGAATTCAAAACAATCGCGCCAAAATCGAGAATGAACAACGATGAAACTTTATAATAGTCACGTGGGGTGATTCACGTACCATAATTGGTTAAACCACACAAATCCGCTGGAGCCTTTACTGCGGGCTCAATAATCATGGTGTTACATGAAGTATATACCGTTCGATTGCAAGCTGATCAAAGGAGACGAATGCTCGTTCTACACGATCTCCTTCAGGTGAAATTTTCAAGGTTTATAAAGAAATAAATGGTGAGAATGAAATACATATCAGTTGCTCAGTTTATCTGCCATGATTTTCGAAAATATGAAGAGTGGAAAGTCCTTAATATTCTATTCACGATGGCATGCAGCTGGGTAGGTGAAAACACAATTCTATGTTTCTAAATCTCAGCGAGTATCAAAGTTTATATTGGAATGCTTTCGTGTTAAATGGTGCTCATTTTTTATTTGTTGTGTTTGAGCTTGGAATTCCGAGACATTGACTTAAAGTCTAAGCTATAAAATTGGTATGATTTATGAAAGTGTGATTCGACCTTTACAACCATCAAAGTCACACTTTACTTATCACACATTATCACACTTAAGAAAGTGTGATTTTTGCCAAATCACAGATGCAAAGTGTGATTAAAAGTGTGATGATGTGTGATTTCAAGAATCACATGCACTATTATCACACTTTCGAAGTGTGATCACACATGTGATCACACATTTATTTTTGCATGGGTGCAGCTATATCTTACCGAAATTAATGACTTAATAAGCCATTGATGTTTCATGTGGAAGGCACTTTGCACAAGTTAGCCTTTTTGTTGCAGTTGTTAATTGCTATCTTTAACAACAGGAGGGCATTTTGCATGTGCATGCGTGCAACCGCTGTACAAAGTCTATGTGATCTTGGGAATAAACATGGTGCTGAAGATTTAACTATTGTGTTTTTGTACTGTTTATCATCACAAAATTTAATATAGATGTAAATTTCGCAAAGCAAAAGTGTTTTGTGTGAGGCTCAAAGGCTCTTATCAAGCAGATTTTCTGGCCTGTTTTGGGATCGTTGTTGCACAATTCTAGGACATACATGGAACAAAGAAGATGATACACAGGAGCTGCCGGAGCTGCCCCCGAAGCCTTTTCCACACAAACAGCCAGTGTCTAAGCGAACTTAGGAACTGTCTATGACCCGCTCAGGATAATCTCACCCACTATGGCTGAAGGAAAGCACATCTACCACGAAATCTGTGATGAAAAGAAGGGTTGGAACACAAAACCTCAAAGGCAGAAATGTTTTGGCTCGCAATTAAACAAATTGTAGGGTCAATGATTTATAAGGACTATAATTAGGCATTACGTCCTTGGAAAACTTTTTGGCAGTTAAAATGAAGCTTTTGGGGCTTGCAAAAAGAGGCTCTTCAGGCTCGCAAAAAAAGGCTAAGGTTCGCAGGCTCGCAAAATTATTTCAAAGAGCTGGGGCTTTGCCCAGTCAAATTAATTTATTCAATGAAATGAATTAGATAAACTGCTCAAGTTTTATTGAGCAGATGCAATAAATGAATTTTCAAATAAAGGGTGGCAAAAAGCAGAACAAAGAATGGGAATATAAACAAAGTGAAAAGGCGCAACAAAGCAAAAAGGCACAAAAAAACAACACAAAAGATGGGTGAAAACGAAAGAAAACAAAGAAACAAAAGGCAGGCATAAACAACTAACTTCATAAAAGTGACAACTCAATTTCCGCGCAACAGTGTTGCAAAGAAATGTCACCACAGCAGAGAAACTACCAGAAACTGTGCTTCAGTTGTTGATGGAATAGGTTTAGTCCAATGAGTAAAAGGGGATCAAGCTACTTTTGGGGATATCGCCACTACAGTATTGCTCATGGCATTGAACGAGGGAGCTGAGAGCAACAGAATAGATGTTGTGTTTGACACCTATTGTGAAAACTCCATCAAGTACAGCGAGAGATTGTTAAGAGACGAAGAGAGTAGTCATCAGTTGCAAAAGATGCAGCTAAATTTAAATGGATCAGAGAAAAAAAATTCTCAGTTTACCAGCTTGAGCATGTAGCGTCCAAGCTTAAAATCGATATTTCGAAGCAGAACAAGGATTTTGTGGCGGAAACCTCTGCAAATGTTAACAAAGACGCCATGCAAGAAAATAATTGAAAAGGCAAAACGTGAAACAGACCTTTCAAGTTCAAAAATAAAGAACTGGATAGGAAATGACAACAAGAGACGAGGAAGACCAGTGCAGAAATACATCATACAAAGATGCATTGCCTGGGGGGTCAGTTTTACATCTACCCAGAGGAAAGCCCACAAATGCATTTTAGTTTTTAAATGTTTAAATAATTTAGTTCCTCCATATTTGTCGGATAATTTTATTAGAAATTGCACCATTCATTCATACAACACGAGTAAAAGGAACGACATGCAATTGCCGAAACCCAAGTTAACGCTAGGGAAAAGGACATTCAGATACTCTGGTGTGCTTCTTTTTAATAATTCACCTACTTCAATAAAAGAAGCAACATCGCTTCCCATTTTTAAAAATCTTCTTAGACTTCATTTTAGACAGTAGTTTTAAATTTTTAAAATAATTATAATTTATTTTGTATTTCTTAGGCTTTTTGCCCATTTTTATCCTTGTAAATATTTTTAATATATATATATATATTGTTTAAGGGAGAAACTTTGGCGATCAGGTTGAAACTAATTAATCCGCTGAAAAAAGGTTTTCCAAACTGGATAATTTACTACCCGTGCCCGTGCATCTTACACGAAAACTAAAGTAAAGGGCAGGCGAACAAGATATGCAGATTTTCGTCATTGAAAGAGAGGGAGATGTCACATCACATACGTGACATGTTCCCATCATACCTTACGAGTGCAGAAATCGGGTTGTTGTTGATCCACTATGTTGACCGTGTGTAATTGAAATGTATTCATGCTGTTGTGTTCAATTAAGTCTTTAAAACATTTAATTCTTTTTAAGCACTATTTTTACCATCCTCAGAGACCCAAGGGGAATACCGGTAAGTGGGGGCCAGCTGGGAAAGGCCAAACTGTGGGAAAAAATTTGAGCTAAGTAAAGTTGTTGGAGCAATATAAATGTGCCCCTGGGGAAAGATAGTTTAAATTTTAAATCTCAGTCAAAGACCAAGGTTTTTTTACCTTAGTTTTATGGTTTTTCTGCTAACGGAAAACAATATAAACAGAATGGAATGTGTAATTGAACCATATATATTAGGCGATGAACAAGGCAAACCCACCTAATATGAAATGCCAAACTCATGCCAGGCCTTTCCCAGCAGCTTAAAAATTGCAATTTTGAAACTAACTTCTTCAAGTCATGCAAGTCTGTAATCTTCTCAAATAGGTTAACGATTCATTGGAAAAACAATCTACCGACTACTAACACATTAATACATACTGAATGGCTTTTGAGATGGATGAAATTTCAAAATAACTAACGTTCCTTTTGGTATCATTTGCCTTACAGTCACGGGACTGGATATAGGATGGGTGCACAGATACTGTTTATATTTATTGTTTTGAAATAATAACTCAAACAGTTAATGTAAATTTATGCAACAGATGCACAATACTCAGGAAGCAGGAACCTGTCCAGCAGAAACGACCAAGATTACCAGAAGAATTTACAAACTTCGCTAGTAAGCTTAAGGAACTGGTACATGGGGATCAACCCAAAATCCAGGAACTAAAAAGATTAGGTTTGAAGGAAGTCATCAAGTTGAACTTATCAAGAAGAGAATCGTCATTCATAGTGGAAGCTTCGAATCTCATCTGAAGGACAAGTAGGAGGGGTATTGCAAGTACCCTGATGCTTTCCACATAAACGTGTCGCTTATTTTTGGCAGGGCAATTAGCTGACTTTGTGGTTACACACCAGAAATATTGCAGATGACAGGCTATCCCTCAAACCATACTTGACAGATATCCAAAGTAAATATATCTGAATGGAAAAGATATACCTTCTGAAGCCAAACATTGTTCACAACAATTGTTCAAAGAAAGCGTTTGTTCTTTTTATCCTCAAAAGGATAAGCACACAGGTGAACAACAGTAGTTAAGTAGGACCACCATCTATCCTACACCAAATTCCAAAGAGGCGAATACCATTATTTTTCAGGACAACAAGTGTGGCCCCTTTGGTTTTCAAAAATAAGATGTGAATGGTTTCAAGAACCTGCTGGAACACAAGGATATCACGCTTACAAAAAAGATCAAAGATAGCTTCCTGAATTTCTTAACAGGAATGACCAGATTCACATATTTTTTTGTAAAATTTTTTGTTAAATTTCTCAGTTTCTTAAATAATTTTCTTTAAATCATTCTTTACAATACTTCTTTACAATAATAATTAACCGGGTGGAGTCTGGTGCCCCCCGGTTCATAATCTACCCGGCATTTTTTTTTGTCGGTAGGGCATTGAAGGTCACGTATGTTGATTGGCCTAAAACAGGTCATCTTTCATCACCCACTTGAAGCTGCCTGCATGGAGGAAAGGGAATGGGACGGAGGAAATGTTTTAAATTCCTTGCCACTTGAGGGATTAGAATTACGTGCGTTATACGCGTTTTCCATGTGTTCATCTCAACAATAAATCATCGCTTAGACCACAGTGCAAAATATAATTGCTGCTTAGTTAGAAATGACCAGTACGAGATAGAAATGAAAGAGTCACGTTATATTTTATGAGTTTTAAAAGTAAAACGAAAACAACTCTGATATCTCCACCTTTAAAGTCTTCAAAAGCGATCAAAGTGCCTTTGACCTTTAATACTGACGGCCGAGTATCGTATATCGCATGTCACGCTTTAACATAACGCACTTCTTGTTTTGTTGTCGTTTTTTTGTCGGTGGGGCATTGAAGGTCACGCATGTTGATTGGCTTAAAACAGGTCATCTTTCATCACCCACTTGAAATGGCCTCAATGGAGGAAGGAGAATGGAACGGAGGAAATGTTTAAATAACTTGCCACTTGAGGGATTAAAATTACGTGCGTTATACGCGTTTTCCGTATGTTTATCTCAACAATAAATCATCGCTTAGACCACAGAGCAACATAGAATTGCTGCTCAGTTAAAAATGACCAGTACGACATATAATTGAAAGAGTCAAGTTATAATTATTATGCGTTTTATAAGTAGAACGAAAACAACTCTGATATCTCTACCTTCAAAGTCTTCAAAAGCGATCAAAGTGCCTTTGACCTTTAATACTGACGGCCGAGTATCGTATATCGCATGTCACGCTTCAACATAACGCACTTCTTGTTGAACAGCAACAAAAGGAAATAAAACGCTACTGGGTATACGTCTAAAAGCCTTAGGCTTTCTTGTTAGCTAAAAGAGTGGTTAAACATTAACCACCCGGTTTCGAGCTACTAAGTAGCTTCTTGTTTTCTTTAAATCATTCTTTACAATACTTCTTTAATTAATTTTCTTTAATAACTCTTTGTGGATTAATTATTTCCTTAATACTAATTCTTTCCTTAAATAATTCTTTCTTAAATAATTTTTAATTGTCTTGTATAGTGGGATTCCACATAAATTATTTCACAGGACTTAACCCAAACTGAATAGACAAAGTACATGTAAATAATTTCAAAACTAAGCCCAGGTTTTGCTGAGCTGAAGGATTAAATTATTTCAGAGCTGGGAATTCGCCCAGTCAAATTAATTAATTCAACTAAATAAATGAGATAATTAAACAGCCTGGATTCAATCAACTTCTCAAGTGTTATTGAGCAGATATAAGAAATGAATTTTTAAATAAAATATTATTAAATTAATTAAAGAAGCGTGGCTTGAAGCAGAACGAAGAGCGAAAATATCAACAAAGCTTGGCAAAAAGACCCAACAAGCCAGCACAAAAGATCAACAGAACGAATAAACAACTTATGAGTAGGTGCTACAGACACAACCGCTAGCAAAACCAGAATAAAAAAACAATCTAGTCGAAAAAGGCGAAACAAGAAAAAAGCAAAAAAAAAATTCAGATTGAAAACGCAGGCAATTAACATGAAGGCAAGTGTCTAAGAGCAAAGCGTAGTTGGACTACAGATGGTTTCCAATTCAACTTAGCAATTACCATTCGTTTACTATTTTAGGATCCTCTGGCTCCCCCTATCAATGTTTGTTCTTCATTTTACAATCTTGTGTGTGTAAGGTCACTATTAGCTCAACACTGAATAGGGGAGGGGAGGGAAGAACAAAATCTTCAAAGCTTTCCAACACTTTTGTCTAAACAAATTAACATAAACTTACAAATCCTTTGACTGCTCTTTCAAATCCACCAGAATACCAACCCGCAGGGACTCTCCCGTCATGAGTTTTTCCATCGGCATCTGATCCAGTCGAAAGGGTGACCTCCGGCAATATCCAAGACTTGTGGGATATGTAGTTTGTCAGGCTTGAACAAAAAAAAACTTTTAATTCGTTTTCATTATCTAGATTGTTGTAAAGCACTATTTGTACCATCCTCAGAGACCCAAGGGGAATAAGTGGGGGCCACTGGAAATTAAGGCTAAACTGCGGGAAAAAAAATTCAGCTAAGTAAGGTTGGAGCAATAAAAATATGCCCCTGGGGAAAAAGTCTTACCTGGCCAGTTCCAAACAGCCCTCTCACTGCTGCCTCCTGATTGGGCAGAAAAAATGCATCAATTATTCTGCCCAATCGGCGAACAGTAACTTAAGAATTACTTTTTGTGTTCTAACACAGCGTTTGTTGTATCAGCCATACATTCATAATTTTTAATTGACATCAAAGAGCTGGTAATTAATTGGGGATGTCAGAAAGAAAGAAATTATTTTTATCATTCAACCGAAAGTTTTCGTTTTGACCCATCACAGGTATCTTAAATTGTGGCTTTGCCTTTTTAACTTATCCGTAGAATAAGTTATTGTGGGTGGTGGGATTTGTAGACATTTATGGGGTAGACGGAAATTAAATTAAACTCAGTCTGGCTCGCAATGCATGCTGGACCCAAGTTCTTTGCATGGCAGCCAGTTTTGATGGCGGATTCTGTTTCCAGCTGTTTTGCTGTCCTTTGCCGTCCTTTTGGACTTTTGGGTGAGTAACAATTGTTTTATTGTGGTTAAAATAGCTGAGCTCTAAGGCACACAGTGCAGAGATCAATCTAGCGTCCAACAGTCAAACTGAAACCTTAATAGAATTCCCAGACCAGTTCGATCGGCTTCGATCTGTCTTGACGGTTGCCATGCAATCAATTGCTAGACAAACCGCTATAAAACTGTGAAACAATACAGCATCTAAACACGAAATAAAACCTCTTCATAAATTATGGGTATCAGTCACATTATTTCATTTATAGACGTTATGAAGTTCATTAAGTCCAAGTTGTACTTCATTGCTCGTACGGTTTGCTCACAGGCAGACCACCCTACATGTACAATGTATGTGTTCATGGTTAATAATTGTTGACATAAGGTTATGTTGAAATCAATGGCGCATATAGAAGATATATAGAGAAACATTATGTCAGCTTCGATCTACCGGTAATATCAAATTTACGCTAAGTGATTTAATAAAAGTTAAGATGAAATGTTGAATGTTTCTCGCCTCGAAAACACGGACATCCGATCGACTAGATATTTCTCTGTCCTTGTGCTGAATTAGAGCTTCATACTTCTGATATTTTCCAAGAAAAGCGAACCCGAAGTCTCAAAAGTAGCCTTCTCCATATGATCAGTGCAAAATTCTGGATCAAAGGAATTTGAAACATGCAAATGACAAAAGAAAATTTGACACATCAAATGAAGGCCTACTAGGTACACTGCATCCAGAAAGATTTTAACCTTTGACCAGACACTGGAGATCTTCACTTTGGGAAAAAAACTTTTTGGAGCATTGCTTGGCCGCCATATATTTGTTTACTTAGTAAGCCAGATTGGCATGTTGGCAGCCTACCCACCCCTCCCCATGGCCACATGCTACTTTCCTTTAGGTCCATTACAAAGAAAAAGACTATTGAAAACTAGAAAAAATTAATTATTTTGACAGATTTTTGGTGAAAGAGTGGCAATTTTCTATGTTGATTTACCGGTAGTTGGGAAATAAAAAATTCGGAAAAACCAAAACCCCCTTGTGCTTTCATGTTAACTGTCAAATTATGCACCTATCAATGTTAAGCCCCAGGTTGAAATTACAAAGCGGGTGATTGACGCGGTTCGCGGGAAAATTATAGACAAATGTATGGTAAAATTAAAAACGTTGCTAAACACTTTATAGCCCAGCAACAACCTTCAAACTTGGCAACTAAAAACTTGCCAAGCCTCTTAAAGTGTATATGACATGAAAAATATATATATATATATTTTTATTTTCTCTTCTCACCGGAGCTACTCATATTTAGAGGATTCGCACATTAGGGGACTCTGTAAAGTGCAGAAACGGACGGCGGATGCGGACGGCGGATGGCGGACGGCGGACGGCCAAAAAAAATAAATAAAATAAAATTTAAAAATAAAATAAAAATAAAAATAATAAAAAACAATAAAAAATACAGAAAATACGTGAAGAGTTTATCACTAAAGACAGTATTCTGAGGAAACCCTTAAAATGCCTCAGAGGCAGCATCTGGCTTCGTTGTGAAGATTGGTAAACCAATCAAATGCAATGAAGTGTACGTGCTGTCAACTGCAATGGCGTGAAATCAGTGCGAATACACAAACAACGATCGACAAACCACGGTCATAAAACTATAACTTCATTTTGTCAATATGGAGAATGAATACTTGCCTTTTGGAGAACTTAAAGGCCTTTAATTCCACTGCTTATTTTCCCTTTCAAAAATCGGTTTGTGAGCAACTAATCGATTTTGGAGAGCAAAACTGTCATGGGTTCGTTCGTCTCGCCGCGAAATGAAACTCGCGAAAGCGTTACCGTGGCCTGTGGGTAGAGATAGGAGAATCTTGCCCGAACCCTTTGAGAAAAAATAATTTTGATATTTTTATTTATTTTTTTATTTTTTTTTTATTTTTATTTTTTTGCCGTCCGCCGTCCGCCGTCCGCTGTCCGCGATCCGCCGTCCGTTTCTGCACTTTACAGAGTCCCTTCGCTTAGAAGTCATCCACAAGCATACAAAGGTAACGGACATCTATCTTTCTCATTGTGTTTGTTTTGTTCCGTTTTATTGCTTTAACTAAATAAATTCTGATTGCAATCGATGATTTAAACTTGTTTACACCGTATGCAAGCGAACACTTGTGTTTGCTGTTTTCTTGTTTGCTATCGTTATTTTTTTAAGTTCTTGATGATCACCTCTAAAAATTATACTAAAACAATTATTTGCCTCAGGCTCAGTGATTATTGTTGAATAATCACTTCGCCTTCGGCGAATAATTGTTAAATATTCACGTACACGAATGTCAGAGTCCCCCCCCCCCCCCCAGATGAATGCCCCTCAAAACGCGAAAAAAACAGAATTAAAAAAAGACTTACTTGTTCCACCACCTGACTCCTTTTCCTTCCTTCAGGTTTCAAGAAAAACATCTTGTGCGTGGCGTCGTTCATTTATGAGACTCACCCTTGGGTCTTTGGAAACATGGGAACATAAAGAAAAGAAAACTGTGAACACGCCGGGAACAAAAGCATTTGTTAGGGAAAAGGGAACACCGAAATCGATCAAAATCGAAGACTGAATTACTTTTAGGGAACACGGGAACACAAGGAAACGTGTACCCTTGGGAAGTCCTTATTTCTGCGTCTTAGCATCGACGAAAAAAAGAGAATAGAAAGGCATAATTTGGGACCGAGACTTTAGATTGTACTGAAACTGTTTATAGAGAAAACGAAATTAAGTTTAAAAAATATGCTTTTGCTAAATGTCACTACCAATAATTTTCATGCAAGCAGAAGCCTCGTGCTCAGTTCTACAGTGAAAGGACCGCGGATTAAGTGAAAGGAGTTGACCAAGAATAGCGTCACACAATATTGAAACGAACATAAATTTAAAAATTGTTTTGTAAAAACAAATAACTGGAAACATCCAGGCATTAAGCAAAAACATTCTGCTGAAGAAACCAAGCATGAAGAAACTGAAGCCTTCAACGTAATCACAGTGTTGCGGCGAACGTATGAATGACCGCCGCAAAACTAGTCATGCCACGAGGCAGCAACGCGTTTATTCCAAAGAAAATTTCGTCAATCCGGTTTTCGGCTTTAATAGAAGTAGATAACATCGCTGTATCTGTATACAAATGTATATTAAAAATGTTTTTGAAATTCTCTGGCCTTTTCACGACTACGAACTTACATGCAGGCTATCTTCTCTTGTTTCTACCGAATGCAAAGAATATATCGGCCAGCACCTAAAGTACAAAACATGTCAGGGAAAATATAATGACTTACTTGCTTTCATGGAGAATTTTGTTTCTTCAACCTTAACACGTGGGCGAGACTTCTGTTTCACTGAACTCTCAGCCATTTTCCCGCCGCAAACCAACAACAGTTCGCAGTTGTAAACGTTATCAGCGCAAACAGCAAAAAATTAGTGAACCGACAAACTTTGCAGAAAAACAACATTAGCATACAGCTGCACACGCCTGGAAAACAGGAAAATACCAACATGCAGCAACTGTAGAACAATACAAGCATTGAAGCGTATATTACAAACATCTTTGCTTATTGTTTGCTAAAGGCACAGTCACGAAGGATTGTTCTGCGCCAGGAGATTAACAAAGGAGTGAGATGCGAACCTGTGTGGGATTGCAGAAAATTATAAATTCATGCGTTCTATTTAACAACTAGCAGATGGTTTTCTACACAAAAATAAAGTCCACTCAAATTTCTAAAGCATCATATGCAATGAAATGCAAAGAAGTAGGGACACATCATAAGGTCAACCTCGTGCTTCCCTTTTCAAGATGTATTTAACTGTTGTTGTTTTTCAGTTCCATCTTCAAAATATATCTTATGTAGGTGTTCCCTCCGGCGCCTACCAGGGAGGGTCAAATGAAGACAAACATGATTTACGTTCTAAATCGCTTCGCTCAACCGAACGTAAATTATTTTACCCTTAAATTCCCGTAAACAATCAGGCAAACAAGAAGTATGACAGGATTCGCGCGCGGATCCAGACAGTTTAATACATTATTAAAACGTTTTACAACTTGCAGAAAGAAAAAAAATCGACCTTTTTTTTTTACAATAAGAAAAACATGAGTGACTACATTTCAGTATAACTTACTGGTAGAAATATCAGAAATTAGATAACATAACATAATTAAAGTCCTTAATACTTTGTTACTTGTAGCCTGTTATCGAGGCTTTTTTCGACCTACATATCTTTGGCAGCGCCCGTCTTCCATTTGCCATGTACTTTCAAGTGCCTTTCGGAACCGATTTGCTGTTATAAAGAACGGGTGTTATCCCCACGGAGCTTAAAGCTATGGATACCGTAGTCGTCCGGGTTGCAACCTAAGAATTTCCCTGCATGACATATGGGAGTTTTCTCCCATCTCTTAGCGTATAACTGCGTTGCTCCTGTGAAAAACAAGTGGTCTAAATCAAAGGGAGATTACTATTAGTATCGATACCAACTAAATTCATATACCAACACTGATGGGGTAGTATCGAGTTCCCGATTAAATGATATAGACATAGTTAACCCTCCCTATAAAGTTCTGTCTTACCACGGGGCACAAACATCGTTATGTACTCGCTAAAAAAATTAATATGGCTGGGAACAATATCACGTAACTAAATACAACGGAAAAATCCGGCGAAGGCAACTGAACATAAAGCAGCTACCCTTAAGGTGGCTCGATCGGGTTTTTGAGTGACAATACCTTTCAACTTTGAGCAACTTGTATGTCACCGTAAACAATCCAACTGAAAATCGATCAGTACAGCTGTACTAAAGGAAGATGAAAGTTTCGATTGAGATAAGTTTCGTCGAAATCGGAGTAACCATAGCAACATAATGACGTCACCACCCATTTTACACGAGACCGATTTTCTTCTCATAGAGGGATAATTTTGAAAAAAGACTTCTAGATCTTGGATTTGACACAGTTTTCTCAAGGTCTGCAAAATTTGAAGAATTTTTATGAGAGCGTTTTCGAGAAAATTTTGGATGAAGTTTTCAGGTGCTAAAATACAACAAAAACAAAGCAGTCTTAAAACATTATTGAGAAAACGTTCACAAGGCCCGATCAAGTAACATTTTGGCCTTAAGTGAATCTTGTACTATCCAATTACCTTGGGAGAAAATCTCAGAGAAATCGTTTCATTTGATTTCTTGAAACATCGGCTTGAATATCAACTGGTATGAAGTTTTATTGCGCTCTTTTATCGAAAACGGGCCTTCGCTTACTAAAATGATCGCAAAATAAAAAGCGCTCGATATAATTTTTTTAAACTTGGCAAGAAAAACATCTGGATAGCTTATGTTTATAATAACTTGCGAAACAGTCTACAGAATGCGGTTCCCAACCTGCATCCAGAGACAGAAAATAAATCATCGATAAACTACCAATCATAAGTGTCCAATAAGCGACTTATAAAAAAGGCCTGTTGATTAGAGTCCATTGTACTTCTAAGTAGATCCGTCACTGAATACAAATATCGAAGACACTTCTCGCCATTCTGCGAAATTCTAATTCCATACAGCCCAATTCAACCGTTGAGG